>NC_044061.1:497500-565000 GCF_902167405.1 Gadus morhua | reverse complement strand
TCCGCGGTCACCATAGCGATTCAGTAAAGCAAATTAAATAAATAAAAGAGGTTATGAGAGACGGCAGTTATGTTGGCTACAGTTAAAGCAGTGAACCAGACGCAGTCCCGTTCAGAGGCAGCCAGGCTGCGTCTCCATAAAGACACCCACCCCCTCGTGCTCTCCTCTATGCTAATCTAGAGAGGATAAATCAGCGCCATGCATCTCTGCGCCGCGAGGGAGCCGTCATTAGCTGCTCCCTCACAGGCCGCCAAATCCAGATGCACAGAGCCCTGCCCTGCACAACAACAGGGCACATACATCTGTCCAACATGGTTGGACCTGATCATTACACTCCCATGTCAACCTTCTGCTTAGGTTGAGGGAGTAAGATGTTGCGAGGGCGGCTCAGGAATAGGAAATGGTAAACACCTTTTTATTCATGTGTGAAGGATCTCACGTGTTTGGGAGGGTAGGAGAGGTCATCCCAGCAGAAACCTCCTTAGCGCGCGCCTGGATTCATCCGCCTGATAAACCTGATAAAGCGTTCATTCTGCCCCCGGCCCAGGGGAGCAAGAGACATGAGAGGTCTGAGAGGAGAGGAGAAGCCCTGGGGGTTTGGGGCTGCAGGCTGGGCCTCTTCACGATAATGCTAGGACTGTTCCTCGTTCCTCCATCCACCCACTTCAGTACTATCACTGGACAACTAGAGGATTCTCACAAGACTCCAGGCTCTCCTGTGTCTCCAATATCTCCATTGGACAACCATAAAACAGTGTACTGTTATCATTATATAATACTAATATATATTTTTCATTAGAGTGTTTGTTGGTATTTGAATCATTTTCTTAAATTCATCATGTTTTTGTCCTATTTTTGTTTCCAGCCGTTCGGTTGGAAATTCTAACCAGTCAACAGTTCATTTCTCCTGCTGTCATTGCGCTGAGCTGGAGGTCCTCACCTCTGAACCAGGTGAAGTACAACCAAAGCCACGAGTCCGGCCAGTGTTCCTCCCCTTGACTCCAGCCCCATGCTGTGTTTGCCAGGTCACTCCACCTGCTGCTGTGTGTTGGGCCGTGGCTAGTTAAGATCTATCCTTAGTTAAGGCCTATCTACTTCCCCCTGCCGGCGTGGTTTGGGTCGTGGCTAGTTGGTGTGGGTTGGGGAGCTGGTTGAAGCCCGGTTCAGCCTGGTCCCACCTCTCCCCTCTGCACCTCTTGGACCGGTCTGCTGGTGAGGCCTTGGGGTTCTCTGTGTTCAGTAAGAGGGAGGGAGGCCACAGGGGAGATTAGTAGTTTGATACTTCTGCACATCTCCGACCCCAGCTTTACTGTCACATCATCACCGGGCTGTGAGACGTTCATCTTCACAGGTTATTGTGTCTAGTATTTGATGCGTCAATCAATTAATCAGGTGCTTCTTCAAGATTTGATTGTTGACATATCCTGACTCTCTGCTCTCTCGTAGGTTTGTGTTTTGTCGCCTGTTTTCAAGTATCTTCAAAGAAATAGATCAAATAAATGTTATTGTCGAAAGTTCATTAAAATCATTCCCAGAGGTCTGCTGCCCTGTTGTTTAGGTCAGCAGCCGCCATCACTAATGCAGCACCAACGTTTCCTGTAAAGGTTCTGATTAACATGACTATATGAACATGTGATAAGTGTATATGTGCTTTGTTTATGTGTATGTGGACATTTATAATGGACTTAATGAATATTTTTCCTGCACATTGTGCAGGCTGGTTTTTTTTGTGGAGCCTTCAGAGGACCGTCATCTGTCCATATCTCCATCCTGGTTGCTTTCCATCTTCTGCCAGGGGATCATCATTCACATTGCCATTCCATCCTGCAATACTCTTCCTGGACTGCCTCATCTGACATCCATTGGGGTGGTAGGACTTCTGGGGTGGACTCAAATTTTGATTATTATTTTTAGGGGTCCAAGCCAACAGGTTGGATCCCTATTGTTTTTGTAAGGATTATTATTAGGGGTCCAAGCCAACAGGTTGGATCCCTATTGTTTTTGTAAGGATTTTTCCTATTATACTTACCTCCCTAAAAGTGGGACCACAGCCCAAACCGTAAATGGTGCCGACACGCCAATTGCATGACTAGATCCAGATCTCTTCGGACTATGCAGACGACAAAATCCAGACACGCCGGCCACTAGGTGGCGCTATACCAAGGAATACGCGTTTGGGGCTATAACTCCCACATCGAACCTCCCACAGTCCAAAAACTTGTACACACAGATTCACTGGAGTCTGTTGCATCTTTTGGCATAGGCCACGCCCATTTGCGTCTAGAATTTTTTTTCGCAAAATCGCGAAAACCGCAAAACTGTTTTTTCGCTACTCCTCCCACATTTCTCGACCAATCAACACCAAACTTTGCACACGGCATCTTCAGACGCACACGCAAAGAAACCCTCAGACAGTTTTTTGATGCGACTTTTGACGACGAAACGGTAGCGTTTTGAATATTGGTTTATTAGCTAAATTAGACGTGGAATATCAAAAATCCAAAGAAATCCAAAATTAGACATCGGATCGAGTCCAAATTTTACACACATGTTGGTGTTAACCTTACCGTCGTTCGATAAAAAAATCGGAAAAATTCGCCATTAGGGGGCGCAATAAACGAGGAAATTGTATATCTTCTACAAATTTTCGCCGCGAAAACGCTACACTGACTTCTCGCTACTCCTACCACAGTCAAATCCTATGTATCCACAGGTTCAGGGTAGCGTTTTCAACACATGCTTCGCGTTGTGCCGGCGAAACGCACATTTCTTGTCGCGTTGTGCTGGCGAAATGCACACTTCTTGGACCCCTGCATAACTGCTTGCAGTTCTAGTTAGGGGTCCAAGCCAACAGGTTGGATCCCTATTGTTTTTGTAAGGATTTTTCTTTTTATTATACTACCTCCCCCTAGAAGTTGTACCACAGCCCAAACCGTAAATGGTGCCGACACGCCAATTGCATGACTAGATCCAGGTCCGGCACCGCTACTCAGATAACCAAATCCAGACACGTCGGTCACTAGGTGGCGCTATACCAAGGAATACGCGTTTGGGGCTATAACTCCCACACCGAACCTCCCACAGTCAAAAACTTGTACCCACATATTCACTGGAGTCTGCTGCATCTTTTGGCATAGGCCACGCCCATTTGCGTCTATGAATATTTTTCGCTAAATCGCGAAAACCGCAAAACTGTTTTTTCGCTACTCCTCCCACATTTCTCGACCAATCAACACCAAACTTTGCAGACGGCATCTTCAGACGCACACGCAAAGAAACCCTCAGACAGTTTTTTGATCCGACTTTCGACGACGAAACGGTAGCGTTTTGAATATTGGTTTATTAGCTAAATTTGACGTGGAAAGTCAAAAATCCAAAAAAATCCAAAATTAGACATCGGATCGAGTCCACATTTTACACACATGTCGGGGCTAGCCTTAATGTCGTTCGATAAAAAAATCGGAAAATTTCGCCATTAGGGGGCGCAATAAACGAGGAAATTGTATATCTTCTAATTGGCCAAAGGAATGTTCTTCAAACTCAATGGAAACCATCAAGGGGCAAACCCGAGTCTATATAGAAAATATGGCCAAGAATTATTAATGTGGGCGGGAGTTATTTGGCAAAGGAAAATTGTCTATGGAAAATGTCGCCACAGGGCGGCGCCAAAAAACGACGACATTGTCTATCTCCTATTTGGCAAATGTTCTGAAAACCGAAGCTCCCACAGTCAAAACCTTTATATCCACATGTTGTTCACGGTAGCGTTTTGAATACTTGCTTCGTGTTGTGCCGGCGAAACACACATTTCTTGTCGCGTTGTGCCGGCGAAATGCACACTTCTTGGACCCCTGCATAACTGCTTGCAGTTCTAGTTCTTATACTTCCTACCAAGAAAGTGGTACTACAGCCCAAACCGTAAATGGTGCACACACGCCAATTACATGACTAGATCCAGGTACGTGAAGACTATGCAGACGACCAAATCCAGACATGCCGGCCACTAGGTGGCGCTATACCAGGGAATACGCGTTTGGGGCTATAACTCCCACACCGAACGTCCCAGAGTCCAAAAACTTGTACACACAGATGCACTGGAGTCTGCTGCATCTTTTGGCATAGGCCACGCCCATTTGCGTCTAGAATTTTTTTTCGCAAAATCGCGAAAACCGCAAAACTCTTTTTTCGCTACTCCTCCAGCATTTCTCGACCAATCAACACCAAACTTTGCTCACGGCATCTTCAGACGCACACGCAAAGAAACCCTCAGACAGTTTTTTGATCCGACTTTCGACGACGAAACGGTAGCGTTTTGAATATTGGTTTATTACCTAAATTTGACGTGGAAAATCAAAAATCCAAAAAAACCAAAATTAGACATCGGATCGAGTCCAAATTTTACACACATGTCGGGGCTAGCCTTAATGTCGTTCGATAAAAAATTCGGAAAATTTCGCCATTAGGGGGCGCAATAAACGAGGAAATTGTATATCTTCTAAAAAATTTCGCCGCGAAAACGCTACACTGACTTCTCGCTACTCCTACCACAGTCAAATCCTTTGTATCCACAGGTTCAGGGTAACGTTTTGAACACATGCGTTGTGCCGGCGAAACGCACATTTCTTGTCGCGTTGTGCCGGCGAAATGCACACTTCTTGGACCCCTGCATAACTGCTTGCAGTTCTAGTTATTATTTCTTTTTCCTGAGATCTCAGAGGTTTTTGTTTGGTACAATTTCATTTAAGGAAACCACTTGTGGTTTCCTTAAAAAAAATATATATATATAAATTTGTTTTCAATATATATATTTTCTTCAAACTAAATCGCCAATCGGTTGTCGTGTGAGTTATTTGGGGTGGATATTACAGGTATATCCTTACAGTATACCAGGAAAGATAACAACCAATCTCCTCATCGAATCTAAAATAGATAATGACCCCTGCCTCTTGGTTTTATAAACACACTAGCTTAAGGACTTAGGTGCCAGAGGGGTTACAAAAGTGGCATACCCCGTGGGGGTATGCCCGTGGGGGTTACCCCGTGCATAACGCTTTAAAGCTGACAGCCTGTGCACTGCAGTTCCGGGCAAGTTTTAGAGCTTACCTTGTTACTCACTCTTGCTTCCACACACACACACACACACACGCACGCACACGCACACACACACACACACACACACACACACACACACACACACACACACACTCACACTCACACACACACACACACACACACAGACCCAGACTTTGTCTTGTTTGGGTTGTAAAGGCAGTGTTTCTGTAATGAGGCAGGGGGCTCGCCAAAGGTCCTTGTACAAAGCGCCCCAACAAAGAGCAGCAGAGATGCCGTAGCAGCAGATATCCTGACCCTCTGGATCTCCGTGTGAATACTGATCAGACGGGGAGTAGTGGACCAAGTATTCAAGGTATGCACGCACTAGAGAGTCTGTTTTCAGAGAGGGGAAGCGTGGACAAAGGGGCTCTGAATGGCTCTACTACCAAGGCTCTTATGTGAGACAACGACTCAAGTGACGTGCTTTTTGTCCTACATGAGTGCCTACACACGCAGCCACAAACAAGCATTCATTTCGATATATCACCACACACTCCATGTACAGTAAATGGATTTAATATTCAAAGAACCTACTCTCAAACTCATTCAGATCTACCTTCTGACCGTGTTCTAATGGATATTTATGCCACAATGTGATACACCTGAAACAATATCAATAACCCTGCTACGCTGGAGCACTGACATTTGATCATTGTTTGAATTTTTCTTTGGGATGTTTGGGAAAAACCATCACTTACAGCCCTGGTGTTATTGGCTGCTGTTCTAGACAGACCTGATGTTATTGGCTGCTGTTCTAGACAGACCTGATGTTATTGGCTGCTGTTCTAGACAGACCTGATGTTATTGGCTGCTGTTCTAGACAGCCCTGATGTTATTGGCTGCTGTTCTGGAGAGCCCTGATGTTATTGGCTGATGTTCTGGAGAGCCCTGATGTTATTGGCTGCTGTTCTGGAGAGCCCTGTTGTTATTGGCTGCTGTTCTAGACAGCCCTGATGTTATTGGCTGCTGTTCTAGACAGTCCTGATGTTATTGGCTGCTGTTCTGGACAGCCCTGATGCGATTGGCTGCTGTTCTTTCTTTCTCCTTTCCCAGCTTATGAGCGACTCGAAAGTGTCTGACATCGTGCGTTCCTTTGTATCAGGTGGCGACACCATGTAATGTGGGGCCCTTGGAACTCGCTTTAGATTTTCTCCTTCACAAGGGAACTCTTTTCTTCCTGTTCTAATCCTGCTCCTCGAGCTGGGCCATCAGCATTCTTAGTTTATTCATTAGCCATGCAGACGGACAGCAAGAGTGTTGTCAGAGCAGGCACTTTTGGCTCCACACGCACGCACGATCATACGCACACGCACACATGCCTGCACACGCGAAGGCACTAAGCATGCACGCACACACACACACCCATGTACGTACACACACGTACACAAAAACACACACACACACATGCACAAACTAGTGCGCTACACCTGATTCCTGAGTTCTGTTGCTGACGCCCATATCCTGTCTGTTGCTGAACCTTCAGGAAATGCACCCAGGGCAGCGCACCCCTCAGACACACTCCGTGAGGGAATAGCGGAGTCTCTACGGCAGCTCCTTCTGTGGCAGTCGGCACTTTTTCTTGGATCAAAACCCAGCAACTGAACAATGTGATATTTGCTCCCTTTCCTTCCCTCACTTCCTCCTCCAGGAGAGCTGAGGTTTCCAGAAGAGGTCCGGGCGGCCAGCGGTCTCCTTTACAGCTGGGCAGCGAGCTGCCTTTCATTCTGCTCTCCCAGGCCAACGCCGTCATGCTAACCTGCCCCGCGGTCCCACACACGTCTCTCTGGGCGCCCGCGACCAGCTCCGCTTGGTCCCACACAATGCCTCTCTTATCGGCAGACCCTTTGATTTCACTTGAAAGGCACAAAGGCCTGGGCTTGTTTGGTGGTTAGGTGCAGATATAGGGGATTTTATAGCCTGTATCAAAGGGAGTTGCTGTTAATACTTTCCTTTAGATTAGAAAATCCTCCAAAGGCCTTTGTTAAGGACATCCAACAGGCCGTTGTGAAGTGTTCATGGTGGATATTTATGCTTTTGTTCACTCTGTGTTTCCCCACATGGGATTCAGCCCAACCCCTGAGTGGAGACTCCAGCCCCCCTGGTCCCTCTTCCTGAGGGGAGGAGGAAAGGTAGACTCCAGCCCCCCTGGCCCCTCTTCCTGGGGGAGGAGGAAAGGTAGACTCCAGCCCCCTGGTCCCTCTTCCTGGGGGAGGAGGAAAGGTAGACTCCAGCCCCCCTGGCCCCTCTTCCTGGGGGGAGGAAAGGTAGACTCCAGCCCCCCTGGCCCCTCTTCCTGGGGGGAGGAAAGGTAGACTCCAGCCCCCCTGGCCCCTCTTCCTGGGGGGAGGAAAGGTAGACTCCAGCCCCCTGGTCCCTCTTCCTGGGGGAGGAGGAAAGGTAGACTCCAGCCCCCCTGGCCCCTCTTCCTGGGGGGAGGAAAGGTAGACTCCAGCCCCCCTGGTCCCTCTTCCTGGGGGAGGAGGAAAGGCATAGCGGTCCAAACTGCCACAGCCACTACAGTCAGCGAGCTCAGGGAACATCTTCAACGCGTTAAAGCTTTATTTCATATTTCTGGGTAGAAAAATATTATAAATAGGAATTGGCACCAGGTCCCCAGAAGCATCACTCAGTGCTTATTCCAGACGCCCTGACATTTAAATGCTAAATGATATAGCATTTGTGTACTGAAACACAGAAGTAGATTATTTTATTTCCTTTGCTTTTGGGATAGGGCGATTTGTATTTGAAATGTCTGGAGAATAATCCGTCAGCAGGCTGACATTCTGAATACTTCACATTGCTGCACTCACCCCCTCGAGCTATCACTCAAGTCCTCGGGAATCCTTTTGGAGAAAATTTTAATTGGCAATATGCTGCAAAAACGAGAGTGGATTTGAATTTTCTAGCTAGAGGCTGGTTTAAATAATTACATAAATGATATAATATGTCAACATGAAGTCGTTGAATAAACATGACATCTACAGACACCGATTGAGGCTCTGATGGACTTCGTTTCGTTGCCAAATGAGCGGACTGAAGTGCATTTCTATTACTTAATTAATGTGTTAAAGTGCACTTTGGTCCAAGTGAGATGAAAAGGAACGAGATGCCATTGATGGACCGTTTCCATTTAGAACTAGTTAGAGACAAAACAATAATGAGTTTGACTTGTCGATCATAAGTTGTTTTTCAGCCTTGATTTTCATTAATTGATTTCATTAATTAAGAAATACTTTTTCAAATGTGACCATTCTGATTCATTTTGGAAACTCATAAAAGCTTGAATAATTCAAGCCATATTTGGAAACATATTTCACTTGCACCGAAAATCAACTCTAATCATACTTTAACAAAATATCATCTCTCAAACATAAAAAAAGTATCCCTAAAGGAAGTTAGGGATACTGTTAAATAAGCACAGCCAAAAGGTAAACGATTCTGTACTCATATCTGGTCACCTTGTTGCTACCAAATTCATCCGACAAATGGATCAACCTTTTGATTTTAATATTCAAAAGATCTGGCCATTGTCACAAATGTCAGCTTTAATTAATATCCTCTGCCATTCTGTCTATGGTCTCAACAAGACCTAATGGGTGAAAAATCCTCGGCCATGGTGAGTTCTACTAAGTCTAATTTAATCTAAGTCTACTAATTACTAAGTCCCACCAATCTGACTTCTGACTAAGTCCAATGTCTGGTTGAATGGTGTGTTAAACAGTCTCAGCCTTCGTTCCTCGACCAGTAGTGTTTCTGTGGGTTCTGTCAGTATGAGAGCTAACTTTAGTCCCCGTGAATTAAAGGAACTCCTCTACCAAGGGGAACACCCGTCAGAACATCTTGGGTGTTCCACGACTTCTTAATATCGTCCGTAGAACACAACGTACTACGACGTCACGGCCCCCTGCCGCCTAGCGTCATCAGGTCTGATCCCAGGTCAGGTATGACTCCACTCCCTGTTCTTGATTCATCTGCTACAAATCAACGTCCCAGTTTTCAGTCAAATATTTAAATCCCAATGCAAAAGTAAAAGGCAAGTGTGTTGTCCACCCTCTTGACAGGCAGACAGAGCCACGCACAAATACACACACACACACACACACACACACACACACACACACACACACACACACACACACACACACACACACACACACACACACACACACACACACACACAAACTAGTTGTAGAGCATTTATTAATTTAATATGTTTCAAATGGTAGCTTCAGCTTTGTTATTAGTGTTAAACGACATCCACATATCCAAAATGGCTACTTATTGAAGGGGTTTGAGTTAAGTGTCATCGCCGTCGCGCTGCCGACGGGACCGGATGTGTCCTTGTGCTGCGGGGTCGCGGGGTCGCGGGGTCGCGGGGGCTGGCTGTGGGGCGGACTCATTCATTAAAGGGTTGTCATTTCATATTTAGAAACAATACTTTTTGCTGTTCTTCATTGTAAATGTAAGAAGTGTACCCATCACCAAGTGCCCCACAGCGCTAGGGGCGTCCATTAGTTCTTTACGTGATCTTAGTTTAAATGAAGTTCTTTGACACAGCATTTGGTACGCTTTGAGGTTTTCCCCTCTGCTTGATCCACGATAACATCCATCCACCACGGCTTACACAGAACTCTGTGGAGCAACATATCTTATAGACTGTGTTTTTGATTGTATGGCAATTTTCTTTTAACACTGGTTTATACAAGGTATAATGTAGGCGATGTAGGCCTAAACGCAATTAATACAAACCCAGTCCTAGCCTTGCACAATCCAGAGCTGTACAGAAAACTAGTTTCATATAGCATAGATATGGCCACATATTTGCAATCCTCTTGGAGAGGGTTAGGGTTAGCTATGCAGAGATGAGGAGAGCCTCTGCAGTATAGCTGTGGGGTTAGGGTTAGGGTTAGTTAGGGTCAATCCTCTTGGAGAGGGTTAGGGTTAGCTATGCAGAGATGAGGAGAGCCTCTGCAGTATAGCTGTGGGGTTAACCCTAACCCTAACCCTAACCCTAACCCTCAGCTGTGGGGTTATCACATTCATTTCAGCCAGAATGAGATATTGGAGGTTCGCTGCTAATCTTGTGTCTTCACAGGTCAAGACAGGACTTCAACTGCCCCTATAGACACATAGGGTTAACCCTAACCCTAACTTCAACTGCCCCTATAGACACATAGGTTAACCCTAACCCTAACCCTAACTTCAAGACGCATAGACGCATTTTTTCCACCATTATTGTTCTCCATACGATTATGACTTTCTATATAAATGATTTTGTTCATTTGATTTGGAGTGCTGGTCTGTTTGCTGAACAATAGGGAGATAAAGCCATATTTATACTGGTTTATTGTTTTTAAAATATGCTTTTATACCCACTGGTTCCCAGCCCCACTACCCTTCAATTGAATGGGATTGGTTTCTTTGTGCCTGCATCATCAAATGGTTAGATTCTTATCAAGCATTAAGTGTGTAGGTTGTACTGCATGTGGCTGTGAATGACGATAGGGCTCGTCTGTATCTGAGAGGTCATCAGAGGTGAAGTCCCATGGTCACATGCTGCCTCTTCTAAAAGCACACTCTCCTCATTCTCTCTTTCTTTTCATTTTCAATGGTTCACTGTGTTCCACACAGACAATAATCCACACCGAAAACAGAGCAGCTCTGTCAGCGTAGCAGGGTTTCTACCATAACAGCAGATACAACGCTACTTATTAGAGGAGAATTAAAAAGACGTCAATAGCTGATTTGTTTCCCTGCCCAGAAAGCACATCCCTCTGACCAGCAGCTCTAACCAGTAGCTCTGACCAGCAGCTTTAACCAGCAGCTCTGACCAGCAGCTCTAACCAGCAGCTCTGACCAGCAGCTCTGACCAGCAGCTCTAACCAGCAGCTCTAACCAGCAGCTCTAACCAGCAGCTCTAACCAGCAGCTCTAACCAGCAGCTCTAACCAGCAGCTCTAACCAGCACATATGAAGTATTTTCTTCCAGCACTTTACGAGAAGTCATTGGTCTGGTCTTCTGCTCTGGTCAGCAGACTCCATCTCTATAATCCAGTGAATTATCAAACTTTCTCTTCAATTCAGTTCAATTCAATTCAATTCAATTCAATTCAATTCAATTTTATTTGTATAGCCCTTAATCACCATTACAGTCTCAAAGGGCTGTTGCCCTTTGAGACTCCCCCCTTTACCAAAGCCCCAAACGGGCAAGAAAAAACTCCCTTGAAATTATCAAGGAAGAAATCTTGAGAAGAAACGCATAGTAGGGGAACCCTTCTTCCAGGGATGGTCAGGAGTGCAATGGGTGCCACAATTGACACACAGGTAAATACATGCACATCATATTAAAATGGTGATGGGGTTCCAGGCATCCAGTCCAGTACCCGCAACACGCTAGAACCCTGCAACACGCTCTTCGTCTGTTTCGCGGTTTGTTGTGTGAAAGAAGAGCCAGACATACCAGATGTTTTAAAGAGCAAAAGTACGATGGCCGAACGTGAAGAACATTCCTTTGTTCTCTATTCTCTCTCCTGCGATGTCTCAGAGAGCCGTGGGCGTGTGTGCAGTGCGGAGCGTCCATCCACAACATCGGCAATAGACACGGAGAGTTTGTTTTTATTTGGGTGAAATCTAATTTTCCCTGAATGTTTGTTAAATGAGCAGGGATATAATAACCCAGGAGATTGATCAATTGGGTCAGTGGCACTCAGCATTCCGTCTGATATGGATATTGGCTTTATTTCCCAACTTTGGAAATGTGAATGATTGAAAAACCCAAAAACTAAATATCTCTATTTACATGTCTCTATCTCTTGTATTTCTATTGTCACTAGAAATACGAGAGACAATTAAAAGCTGTGGATTTGCTTATTTTGTTTTGTGTTCTTTTTGGGGTAAAGCTTCATGGTTGAATCATTTAGGGGAGCTCGCTTTGGACAAAAGTGTCTGCTAAATAAATGCAATGTTTTGATACTCTTCCCTGCATTCACTTTCGATTTAAATTCAATTGAACTCATCAGAATACAAAAACATATTTGGGATATCTAAACGATAGCATATATTCTCCTTTTGTTTGCCTGCAGAGAACTGCTCTTATTGAATTGCAACGAACTACAAAACACGTTTACACTTACTTTAATTTATGTTAACACTCTCGGGAAGCCAAGCAGCTTCCATTGTGTCGATATAACACACTTTTACCCTCTGCTAAGCCTGGGCAGTATTGCACTGCTGTCCCATTTGCCCTCGTTAATTAGTCATAAATCATAAAATGTAATTTGGATGGAGAACCATGCAAGGCTTAATGTACGGTGTTAACTCTGGACTTTACCCTGACGGCTGTGGGGCCGTGAGGGCAGGAGAGCTCCTCAACGATGAGGGGCCGTGAGGGCAGGAGAGCTCCTCAACGATGAGGGGCCGTGAGGGCAGGAGAGCTCCTCAACGATGAGGGGAACACTGCGGCTCACGGCCTCAGACCTACATCCATCCCTCCGACTGCAGAGGAGTTCTCCCTCGGACTTCAGACAGTCGGGTCATTCACTCCCAAGACACTATGTACTAAAAGCCCTTGTAGGAAAGTGCCATGTTTATGTACCTCTGTTTATGAAGCAATTTCCAATAACACATATTTGTGCTAAAACCTATTACCTTAAAAACGCGTAGCAGCTATAAATGACTAAACATCTAATATCAACAACACAATATAACATTTGTAGACACAGCCTAATAAAAGATCGGCGCGTTCTTGTTTGAAAAGGCTGATGCGAATTCCAGTAAGGGGTACGTTCAAATTAAAATCTGCTGGTGCGAGAGATTGGGGCACAATGCATATTCAGATGCTAATGCTAGACATTTGTCTGGGAAGCACTGGGCCAAATAATTTGACTCGTGTGAGCCTGTTGTCAGTGCCAGCTTGGAATGGAGAGAGGAAATTAAATGTTGATGAGATTATGCAATGTATATATGTATATACACACCATTTGGAGCCCTCTGTGAAACTCAGCATTTCATCTGAATCCCAACACCCACACAATCAATACCAATGATCTGTCTGTGTGTGGAGGCTGAGGAGGCCAGGATTAATACCTTTCCCAGATATTTCAGTCGATGTCTGTGGAAGTTTACAAACTTGAATTGAAGTGCCAGGATAATTTCTTTGCATTCAGCATTTCCACAAGAGCAAGGCCAATAAAACTTGCAAAGAATACACAATATATATATATATATATATATATATATATACATATAAATATATATATATAAAACAAAAGAGAAAGAGAGAGAGAGAGAGAGAGAGAGAGAGAGAGAGAGAGAGAGAGAGAGAGAGAGAGAGCCTTCACACGGATATGTTCTGTTTTACTGGAGAGAAAATGAGATTAATTTACATGTGTGTCGCATTGTTGTGTTCACAATACACGTGTGTGTGTATGTGTTTGTGTGTGTCTGTGTGTGTGTGTGTGTGTGTGTGTGTCTCTGTGTATGTGTGTTTGTGCGTGTGCGTGTGTGTGTGTGCATGTTTGTGTGTGTGTGTGTGTGTGTGTGTGTGTGTGTGTGTGTGTGTGTGTGTGTGTGTGTGTGTGTGTGTGTGTGTGTGTGTGTGTGTGTATGTGCGTGTGTGTGTGTGTGTTTTGTGGCAACCCGGCACGCTGAGCGAACCACCTCCTCCCAAACAGGACACAGCTTTGAGGGGAAAAGCCAAAAAAGGCATGTTTAATCCAGAACATAACAAAGTCTCTCAAAACACAAATAACGTAAAACCTGGGAGGAATCAACGGTCCCCTCCTACGTGGGTGGAATCCCACGAAGCAGGGGTCCCACAAGGACCGGTCTCTCTGTGCAGGGGCTCCATGGCTGGGAGAGCCCAGAATGAGCGGAGAAGCAGGCTGTTTAAGCCCTGCTTCTCCACCTGTTCCTCAGGTGCTCTGAATCTCCTTAATTGGCCTGGGCCGGGTTGCGACAGTGTGTGTGTGTGTGTGTTTGTGTGTGTGTGTGTGTGTGTGTGTGTGTGTGTGTGTGTGTGTGTGTGTGTGTGTGTGTGTGTGTGTGTGTGTGTGCGCGTGCGTTTGCGCGTGCGTGCGTGCGTGCGTGCGTGCGTGCGTGCGTGCGTGCGTGCGTGCGTGCGTGCGCGCGTGCGTGCGTGTGTGTCTCTCTGTGACTGCGTATGCGGCTCGAGATGTGTGAGAAGTCTATGTCTGCTACTGAGGAATGCCGGCCGCTCTCCACTCTATCAGAGGCCCCTCTGACATAAGCCCTGACACAGAGAGCCCGTCTGGGGGGGGGACAGCCGGGGTAATTAGAATGAATGTGGGGATGTGGAATCAGGAAATGAGCCTTCACAGCACAGGGAAGGCTCTCCACCTCAATGTGATGCTTCACTGCTGGGTTTGGTGGTCCATGCTAGAACGGGTGCAGGCCAGGCGGTATGTTTAACTCTGTGACTATATGGTAAAGAGGCACACGCTGTTTGTTTGGAAAAGTGTTTATTTGTTTGTATGTACAGGCATTTTTGCTTGTGTGTGTCCATATTTTCTTGTATCTGTGTGTGTGTGTGTGTGTGTGTAAGTATATGTATATCTATATAAATAATTAGAAATATATAATTATATTACTTATACATTTTCGACATTTGAGTTACAGTTATAATGAAAAAGACAACTCTAGCTAAAATTAGTCTCTATAATGGAACAGAAATTAAATCTGAATCTTAAAGTCTGAGATCCGTTAAGGCCTTACCTTCAGGGTCAGTAATACTCACTGATTCTCATTAATACTCATTAATACGTGGATATGCTTTGCAACACTGCTCAGTCGTTAGGAAGCAGAGAGCCAATGAGAGTGTTTGTCTGTTTGTGTGTGGGGGAGAGGGTGCTCTGACTATACCAGATAACAATTCAATTCCCCTTTCCTTTGGCCCCAGTGCGGTTCATCTGAATAGAGTGAGTGGAACCGTATTAAGGACAAGCACAACGTATTCAGAGAAAACCTCTCAGCTGATGAAGGTAGGAATCCCTGACAAAAAATGTGTGTGTGTAAAAGAATGTCCTTGATGGAACCTTCCGTTTAAAAAAATGTTATAAACTCGTTCTCTACTCATTCATCAACGGGTGATCTAGCAAGGACCTTCCAGCAAGGTGTTCAAACATCCCAAAGGAAATTCTCAACCGTGTTTTATGTTTGCCAAATTTGTCCCTTGTGTTAATAGTGCGCTAAATGTATTGCCTGACAGCAAAAGAAACCATCTCCACATTTGTTATAATGGAATCATCCCTTTTCCACACAAAATCCAAAGTGGTCCTTGGTCCACAAAGAAGCATATTCCGTTCCTGTGCCAAAGCGAGGGTAAATAGCCGGACAGATCCTTGCATTTGAAGGCTTTACCTACACAGGGCCTCTGGGCCGGGCGCTACAATCCAATCCAATCCTATTGTATTTGTATTGCCCTTAATCACCATTACAGTCTCAAAGGGCTTAACAGGCCAAATAGTTACGACAGCCCCCCTTACCCAAGCCCCCGCAAGGGCACGAAAAAACTCCCTTGAAATTGGCAAGGAAGAAATCTTGAGAAGAAACGCATAGTAGGGGACCCCTCGTTCCAGGGATGGCAGTGCAGTGGGGCCGTCATTGACCTACAGGTGAACACATGCACCTCGTATTAACTGGTGATGGGGTGCTGGCCGGTTAACCACGAGGAGAGTCCAGGCGTCCAGTCCAGCCACCACAACACGCTACAACAGACACACCAGGTGGAGGAAGGTGAGCCAGCAGTGGGGGGGACCCAGCCCCCATCCTGGTCCCAGGTCCGCAGGCCCCCTCTACGGCCCCAGGCCCCCTCTCCAGGCCCCAGGCCACCTCTACGGCTCAAGGCCCCCTCTACAGCCCCAGGCCCCCTCTACGGCTCAAGGCCCCCTCTACAGCCCCAGGCCCCCTCTCCAGGCCCCCTCTCCAGGCCCCAGGCCCCCTCTACGGCCCCAGGTCCCCTCTCCAGGCCCCAGGCCACCTCTATGGCTCCAGGCCCCCTCTCCAGGCCCCAGGCCCCCTCTACGGCCCCAGGCCCCCTCTACAGCCCCAGGCCCCCTCTACACCCCCAGGCCCCCTCTACGGCCCCAGGCCCCCTCTCCAGGCCCCCTCTCCAGGCCCCAGGCCAATTCCACGGCCCCAGGCCCCCTCTACGGCCCCAGGCCCCCTCTCCAGGCCCCCTCTACAGCCCCAGGCCCCCTCTACGGCCCCAGGCCCCCTCTCCAGGCCCCAGGCCACCTCTACGGCCCCAGGCCCCCTCTACGGCCCCAAGTGCCCCCCTCGGCCCCAGGCCACCTCTACGGCCCCAGGCCCCCTCTCCAGGCCCCAGGCCCCCTCTACAGCCCCAGGCCCCCTCACCCTGAAGGGGTCGGTTGACAGGAGCTCCAACCAGGGCTTCAGACATGGAGAACCCTGAAGAACCATGGAGGACCCTGAAGAACCATGGAGAACCATGAAGAACCATGGAGAACCCTGAAGAACCATGGAGAACCCTGAAGAACTATGGAGAACCCTGAAGAACTATGGAGAACCCTGAAGAACCATGGAGAACCCTGAAGAACCATGGAGAACCCTGAAGAACTATGGAGAACCCTGAAGAACCATGGAGAACCCTGAAGAACCATGGAGAACCCTGAAGAACCATGGAGAACCCTGAAGAACCATGGAGAACCCTGAACACTAGCTGAGTGAAACCGTTCCAATAAATAATAACTACAGAGAACCAACTGCAGACGACTGTTTAATCAGAGTGGTTCTCACGTCTCAGTGAGAACCACTCTGTAGTCCCCTGGTTGATCAAAACATTCCTGCACAGAAATTAGCTTATTTTTTCCAGATGTGGCGGCTGGTTCTGTTGGGTCGTTTGTGAGTCAATCAACAATAAGAAAAACAAAACCAACATCTGTCCCCCCCCTTTCTCCCATACCATTCAGAATTGTGCAAAACAAAATGCATAAATCAAATTCAAATAGACAAAATATATTCAGATCAACATATCAGTGAAAAAAGAATGCAAAAAACTAAAGTAATCCTCCAATCCCAGCGTCCAGCCCCATTATAGAGCGGCTGACTGCAGAACCCACCAACACAAGAGGCACCACTGACCGGCTGGTACCGGGGCCCTAACACTCCATCCACAGTGCACTGCTCTCCTCCATGGAGTGGCTGAACAAAGGAGAAATATTCAGTCATTATCGTTATGAATCTGGTTTCATGCTCTGAAAGCAGAGCCGTCATGCTTTGCTGTTTTCTAATTTCAAATATTACTGCTGTAGCAGTGCAGTACATCCACTCTGTTTCTACAAGAATTGAAAATCCTTGAAAAGTTGGATGTTCAACGTCATTGGTTTCGTCCTTTGAATTCTCCTTTGGTCCGAATCGACAACATTACATCAATGCTCCACAATTTTTCGCAATTTGTCCTCAGATTTGGCTGATGTTGCAGCCTGTGATTCTGTCCACACTAGCCCACAGCGCAGCTGTCTAATGAGGACCTGGGTGTGGGGCCGGGATTAGAACATGATCCCGTCTGACCCGGCCTGTGGTGGAGGGCGATCCGGTCTGAAGGAGAAGAGAAGCAGGGATTAGACCGACATGGAGAGAGAGGACAGAACAGCCAAAGTCTAATCCTTTAACTTCCACTTCCTCCCTAATTAAACACAGTCCACTACTTGTTTCCGGGGGTAATATCGGATCATAACGGGGGTAGAAACGCTCTATACTGTTTCCAGACGGCCGAGATATTGTTAAGGAGAATCATTTGTGAATGTCTTATAGTTTGGCTAACTGTGGGGGGGGGGGGGGTAGGAAAGGAAAACACAAATCAGTGTCCATGATGAGCTAAAGAATTATTTTCAACAGCCATGCTGTTTTTTCCACTGAAGAAGCTTTGCTGCTTGTCTCGTGCACCTCATGCCTTTGTGGCGTTAGATGCCATTAATATTTGTATCGATGGAGTTTTTTTGTTCCAGCCTGCTGAGCCTGGATCTAGTCACACATGACATAGTCTTGTTTAGTCTTGTTTACAAAAAAGATCCCTCTTTATGTCACGAAATCAAAGCCGATTGGTTGTCATCTAGACAGAGTCCCGTGCTAATCTCATACGCTACATGATATATGATTATATGCTCACCAATATAAAGTGTCATATAAAAATGATCTGAGACTACTCTCCTCCCCGGCGGGTGAGTGATGGAGCTGGTGTTTATGTTATTCACCGTAGTTCTCTGCTCAGCTACGGTCGCTACAGCTCCGCCCATTCTCAGGGATTGTAAAAATCATGGACGGGTATGGGTGTGCATCTGTGTGTGTGTAAAACATAAAAGCTTTCTCATATAAAGATCTCCATGGAAGCAACAGCCAGACACCGCAGCTTTGTAATATCCTTGATTGTGTAAACTAATAATATCAATCAATGTTCTTTTTAATATTCCAACCTAAACCCCCACAGTTGCAAAACACAGAAAACACAAACACTTTTATTATCGACTTTGATTTTTCAGTTAAAGACTTAAGCAATTCATCAATCAATGATAATCCAATCTGAGAAGAAAACAAGCCAACAATAAAACGATAACACTGTGTATGCATTTTATTGCTGAGAACATGCGGAGCCTGCCCTCAGTCTCTGTCTTTCTTGAAGGAAATTGTTTTGCTCTGGGCTTCGTGGCTGCCGTCTCGCCCTTCATTTCACTTCATTTCTCTCTCAATAAGCGAAGACAGGTGTGTTGCACCAGCCCATAATTAGGTGCCGGGAAACCATATCAGCCAATAAGAGGTTATCTGCATGCGATAGCATGTATTTAACCTAGATAGCCAGTAATCTAATGCAAGCCAATGTACAAGTGGTGTAATTGGCTGCTTACACACCTGCACCCAAACATATTAGCTCACAACACAAAGGACAGATGGCTGGATTTAAGATGCATTTGCATGTTCAAATCCTGCAGTTCGCTCTATAAATGTTGTCGAGCTGTTGCTATATCAAACACGCCGGATTCAGCTGCATTATTCAGGGGAACTGATGTTTGCAGGACTGGTATTTTCGTGTTTACAAACTATTGATAGCTAATATTATGATCGCAATAATGGTAGGCATTGTGGTTATCACTCCTCAATCAAAATAACTTATTTTCCGTTCAGTTTGGAAGTATTCAATGATTATATAACTGTCAAGCAAAATGTTTCTGCAGAGTGACAAGGGACCAAGTAGAAAGGGAATCTACTAATTAGTTAATACAGAGACTAACTAACTAACTAACTAACTAACTAACCCTATATCCGGACCGTGACATAGATCAAGTAACAAGTATCCATGACATAGCTCATGTTAACAAGTGTTTAATAAACCATAGCAAAGGTCGATCTTTAAAGTCACAACTTTTCTCGGTTTTGGGACCTCAGTGGTGGAACGAGCTCCCTGCCGTTCTCAGGACCGCAGAGTCGCTCACTATCTTCCGAAAAAGACTCAAGACTCACCTGTTCAGAGTCCACCTCGACTCTGCATAGCCACCCTCCGCCTTCTGGCCACCATTGTGCATTGTATTGTGTTGTATTGTATTATAGTACTTAACTGTGTAGCAACTGCAGTTGCTGCTATCATTGCTGTATCACAGGGAATTGGTTAGCCTAGCGATTGTTGTACTTGCACTTGGTTCTATGAACATCCTTACTGTACCGACAGCGATATATTGTTGCACTTCTTATGAAAAATTTACTTATTGTAAGTCGCTTTGGATAAAAGCGTCTGCTAAATGCCCTAAATGTAAATGTAAATGTAAATGTAGTTTAATGCTTTTTATTCACGGTAAACAAAAACAACACTGGACTTCAATGAATAAATGAACATTATATCCATGTGGTTGTTCAGTGAGAAGAGCAGCAGTGTCTGTGAGAAATAGGAAAAGCCTTCTGTACTGTCGCTCAGTGGCTCGTCCACAGCGGAGCGGAACAGTGTCAGAACCTTTATGGATCTGAGTCATCTGCGTACTCCGTGTGCGACCTCGTTAGGGCTTTAAGTGAAGCACATCAGGGACATGAGATACGCCTTTGACATTCATCTACCCTTCTGCACTACTGCTTTGATGCAAAGGATTTCTAAATGACCGTCCTCAAACAACAGTTTAATTTGTGAGCTACAAAATAAGTAGATCTAAAGTAACATATAGCAAGAGTCAAAACCCAAGCCAGAGTTCGTCTGCGAGGTTTGTGGTCGGTGCGGGAGCAAAGCCCTCCTGCCCCTCTGCTGGCGCCCTCCTCAACACGATGCAGCGCTGGACTTTGAGTTGGGTCACACTTAGCAATAAGGGGACATTACTCAACACTAGTTAATGCAGTAATAAGCGTTAACTATGGTCTAGGATTTGTTTACTAACGGTGTTCATGTTGACTAATTGTATCAATGTTAAATTATGTAAGGGTGCTCATATTAACCAAGGTATTCATTTATACATTATTTAGTAGGGTTACGGTTAACCCTTATGCACAAACCCCTACCCCTACCCCAGGCTAGGGGTAGGGGTAAGGACAAATCTTCAAACCCGTTTTTAATGTGAATTATTGATGTTGCAGATATAGCTGAAGATACAACATGCCATTTATGGTTTATCCGTTAATGTATTCAGTTTTTGCAGAGTGTTACATCTGTGCAGAGCCACAACGATTCTCAGAGGCTGCCTGCTCATTTAATCGACACTATTAATGCAACACTTTGCACTCTCATCATGTCAGCTCTTTTCACTGCTTGTTCTTTTGGTCAACATTTGGCGGGCTGGTTAATCCGAACCAGTTTAAAACCTGCAACATGCGGACCCTTTCTCTTCCACACACACACACTCACAACATGTCATGCACAATTGCACATGCTTCCAAAGCCCTGTGCTTCAGTGCACACCGACACCAGCTCAGGGTCGCTGCCAGCTTTCAGAGGGCTGAACGGGGGGGGGGGGGGGTTGTTTAGCATTCCACACACACACGGTGACTGGTCTTATTAACAGCAGCACCCCCGGGCCAACCGCTGGTGTGACTCCGCCCGACTCCTCCATCTCCCGCTGAGAGCAAGGGAACAGAAGCGTGGCGGACTAAACAGTAACGCATATACCTGCTCCATCGCTGTGTCCCCGAGGCACATACCTGCTCCATCGCTGTGTCCCCGAGGCACATACCTGCTCCATCGCTGTGTCCCCGAGGCCAGGCGCTGACGGACAACCTGCTCCATCGCTGTGTCCCAGAGGCCAGTCGCTGACGGACAACCTGCATAAGACATCACATACCTGCTCCATCGCTGTGTCCCAGAGGCCAGGCGCTGACGGACACACTGCATAAGACATCACATACCTGCTCCATCGCTGTGTCCCAGAGGCCAGTCGCTGACGGACACACTGCATAAGACATCACATACCTGCTCCATCGCTGTGTCCCAGAGGCCAGTCGCTGACGGACACACTGCATAAGACATCACAGCGCCTCTCTGTGAATGTAAAAGAAGGATTTGGTCCTGATCCAGAGCATTTCCACGCATGAACGGTTTGGCACGTAAGACAAAGACTCTTGTGGAAGGTGTGGTGCTGCAGGCATCACTACGGTGTTTCATTTATTTGATATATTCCATGATTTCAAATTGTTTTTTGTTGACATCTGCCCGAGCATCGATTTATTTGATGTCTTTGAAGAATAAATTAAGCAACAAGTGGAACCCTGTGGTTACGACCGACTCAGAGGATTCTGAGGCCAACGTCCACGACTCTGGTGCTCTTTGCCCTCCAGCACACCTGGTCACTCAAGGGGTGTACGATTTAACTCCATCATTTGAGTGATTTTCTTTTTTAGAAAATGCCTTAGCCCTCTCTATTTCTATTTTGCAGTGAGAGAAACACACGGTGAACGTGACCGTCTTGGGAGTACTGCTGCAACCTCAGTATGAGCGGTTTAGACCAACCAATCAGTGAATCTCTACCCTGATTGGTTTGGACAATCAATCTTGTTTCCAAATCACAGGGCCTTGAAAACACCTGTCATTAGCAGAGAAACTTAGGGAGGGAGGGGGCATTTTTTGGTTCAAGTACCTCACTAAATAAAAGGGGAATCATCAAAAGTATAATAGTAATAGAGTAAAACACAGTTTAGAATCACATAATAGCACTACCACATTTGATGTAAACCCCTCTGACAACATACTGCTCTATTCCAGATAACTCGTTTCTCTGTTACCACCCAGAGGTGTGCAGTGTTCTGGATGATGCTGATCCCAGCTAGTGAGGAGCCCTGGTCTCCTCTGCTCCCCTTAGAAGGCTCTCTCTCTTCACAGCTAGTGAGGAGCCCTGGTCTCCTCTGCTCCCCTCAGAAGGCTCTCTCTCTTCACAGCTAGTGAGGAGCCCTGGTCTCCTCTGCTCCCCTCAGGAGGCTCTCTCTCTTCACTGCTAGTGAGGAGCCCTGGTCTCCTCTGCTCCCCTCAGAAGGCTCTCTCTCTTCACTGCTAGTGAGGAGCCCTGGTCTCCTCTGCTCCCCTCAGAAGGCTCTCTCTCTTCACAGCTAGTGAGGAGCCCTGGTCTCCTCTGCTCCCCTCAGAAGGCTCTCTCTCTTCACAGCCCAAAGAACGCGGCTGATGGTGCTCAGATTTGAATGCACGACGGCAGCCATCGTCGGCCCAATTAACAGCCCCCCCCCCCCCCCCCCGGAGCGATGTGGTCCAGCATGTCAGTGTGAAAACACGGATATGCAATTAGTGATGGACCCCACAGAAGGTCTAACGAGCCTCTTTGTTAGCTGCTTAACATGCAGATAAGATCAGAGGATGATTGCCGGAGTCGTGGCTTAGTCCAGAGGCAATGTCCTAACCACACTGTCCCTTTAACTGGTTCACATTCATCCAACTGGGGAAGCACATTCTGCTCACAGTTAAAAGAGTCATTGGATGACGGTGAAATGTCCATTTCTGTTTTACTGCGGTGGATCTAGGTTAGATGTAGCTGGTTCTCTCTTTCTAGGTGTAGTTTATCCTAGATTAGATGTAGTTGGTTCTAGTTTAGATTTAGTTGATTCTTGGTTATATCTAGATGGTTGCATGTTATATGTAGTTGATTCTAGGTTAGATGTTGTTGGTTCTAGTTTAGATGTAGTTGGTCCTTGGTTATGTATAGATGGTTGCATGTTATAAGTAGTTGGTTCTCGGTAATATATACTGCAGTACATCTGTGGGTATATATGATTTATCATGTTTAAAGGCTGTGATGTCTGACTTCTAAATCAATGTTATGACAGGAGCAGAGATTTTTGGGAGATATTTGGCCTAATACTTTGCATTTGGGGCACTTAAGGTCTTTGCATTGTCCAAGCCCTCAGAGCTGTTCTGGAGAGAGTAACAGTGGCAATGAAACCACTTGGCCCTTCACAGAGGTTTACTGTTGATGTCATTTGGTAATTACCAAATGACCTCGTTTTAGCCTGCTAAAATACTTTGATGCATTTTAATTTGAATGTAAGTAGTTGCCACAGAGGATGAAACGATTTCAACATTTCACTGCATTTTTTTTTTTTCGGCCACTGGTAAATTAATTACTCACTCATTAATACATCCTGCCTTCTCAACCCAGCAGCGGGTTCTAAATTTAGCCCTCATCTTTGATGTGTCAGGAACAGGGGAAGGGTGAGAAGATGGAAATGAAACGCGGGACATGGTCTATTCACCGTCAAATCATAATAATCACTTTAATCTCTGCGGCATCTTAATCTTGAAAAGTTAAGGACCAATTACATCAGTTCATGGTTAACCTTTTTACGGTAGATTACCAGAATGTCCTCTTTTGACCTTCACTCTCCACCTCTCCTAAACGGGAACACATTTTTCCAGATTTCGTAAACGTGTTCCTGGGAATAGGGGGTCAATATGAGCTCTGCTGGGGTCTCCTGCTGCCACAACAGACCCCGACCAACACTTTCTTTGTTGAATGTCCAATCGCATGTCGAAGGTTCAAGGCAGAGTTGAGGTTTGCCTAAGAGGAATGTCAAGTATGATGTAATTAATATGGATGTGGCGTTTTTCTCCCAGGCCTGACTCCAGCGATGCATACAGAGCATCAGAGTTGAAGGAACGCTATCCCAGATCAGACTCTCGCTGGGCTCTCTGGGAACGCGGTACTCTGGAAGGCTGCTTATCAGGAACCACAATGCATCGCTGGGGACTCTCTCCTCACTTTCATCTGTTTGTTTTTGGTTTGCCAAAGAAGACATGAAGGAAGCTCTTCTATTTGTGTGTAAGTGTCCATCTCAGGCCAGTAAAGGTGTGGGGGGAGGTTGAAGCCAGCGTCAGCTATTAGAAGATGAGATGCTCTGTGAAAGTATCTGTTTTGAGTTGACCGGCCTACGCCCATTTCAATTTCAGACGCCTGCCAATCA
This sequence comes from Gadus morhua, assembly GCF_902167405.1. Taxonomy (NCBI): domain Eukaryota; kingdom Metazoa; phylum Chordata; class Actinopteri; order Gadiformes; family Gadidae; genus Gadus; species Gadus morhua. The sequence continues at coordinate 540,482 of NC_044061.1, read as the reverse complement.
CAGGCGCTTGAAGCGACACTTGTGATTGGAGGACAGGTGGGGCAGGACCTCATGGGGTTTATTAGTTCAACACCTTGCTCTGTTCGCCTCTGTTTTGCTCTCCCTATACAACAATCAAATCTTAGCTAGAGCAGCTTGAAATAAATAGAAACATACAATGAAATGTGGGCAAGCTACAGTGCAGCACATGTTCTTCAGGTCTAATTCCATTGCCTTGCTGAAGAGCTTGGCCAGTATTATCTCCCCCATCTTACACAAAAGGGCTGGTTGGGGAGCAATGAGCAGGAAACCAATGGAACCCCCCCCACAGTGTCACAGGGCCCTGTTACTCTAAGACAGCAGCAAATATTGACCCAAGTCTCGGATTACAAAAGCACACACACACACAAACACACAAACACACACACAATTCCAAATGAATGATGACACTGTCAATAGCAATGATGACAGAGTCTCAGTGGAGGTCATGGTGGTCGCTGTGTGCACCAGCGCTGTGTGGCAGGCGCTGGTGCAGGCTAAAGCTGATGTTCTCTCTCGCTGCCATGTCAGATTACTGCACACTCTTGGTTAACATGTTGACTTCCATTGAAGCATGAAAGACCCTAATCTATCCGAGGACTAGAAGGGAACTATGTTACCGAAAGATAGGTGTGTGTGTGTGTGTGTGTGTGTGTGTGTGTGTGTGTGTGTGTGTGTGTGTGTGTGTGTGTGTGTGTGTGTGTGTGTGTGTGTGTGTGTGTATGTGTGTGTGTGTGTGTGTGTGTGTGTGTGTGTGTGTGTTTATGTGTGTGTGTCTGTGCTAATGTGTTTGTGTATGTGTGTGCGTGTGTGTGTGATTAGATTCATTCATTTGATCGTTTCATTGCAGTGAACAGGGCTGCACATTTAGAAGAGCAGATAAGGGCCGTTCATTCAGACCCGCCGTTCCCTAAGCCCCCAGAGATATATATATATATATATATATATACACATATATATGGGGGCTCAGAGGGAGGGACGTATATGTATATATATATATGTATATATATACATATATATACATATATATATGGGTTTCATCAGAAAAAACATATGTTGGATCAACTGGATGTCAGACTGGAGCCCTCGTTCAACGCCATTCATAACGGTTTGATTACTGAAAGAGACGATGAGGTCACACACTAACAGGATCCACCCTGTGTCCATGAAGAAGTACAATGAGAGGGTTGGGTTTGACTTTCGTCCCTTACTTTGCGTTTGTTGTATTACTTTGTCTGAAGGCTCTGGAGCTCGATAGTGATCGCTGTTATTCTGAACTCTCAGACCGATCGCCCTAAGGGGGGAGACATGTCCTGATGGTCCAACCCCCTTTCCCAGCGCTCCTGATGGTCCAACCCCCTTTCCCAGAGCTCCTGATGGTCCAACCCCCTTTCCCAGAGCTCCTGATGGTCCAACCCCCTTTCCCAGAGCTCCTGATGGTCCAACCCCCTCCCAGCGCTCCTGATGGTCCAACCCCCTTTCCCAGAGCTCCTGATGGTCCAACCCCCTTTCCCAGAGCTCCTGATGGTCCAACCCCCTTTCCCAGAGCTCCTGATGGTCCAACCCCCTCCCAGCGCTCCTGATGGTCCAACCCCCTTTCCCAGAGCTCCTGATGGTCCAACCCCCTCCCAGCACTCCTGATGGTCCAACCCCCTTTCCCAGAGCTCCTGATGGTCCAACCCCCTTTCCCAGAGCTCCTGATGGTCCAACCCCCTTTCCCAGCGCTGCGCTCCCTGTTCGATGGTGCGGCCTCTTACCAATGAGACTGGTGGCAAACGGTCTCCCCCTAGAGGGGTGAGACGGACCAGTTCAGCTGACCCCGGCTCTAGACCAGTTCAGCTGACCCCGGCTCTAGACCAGTTCAGCTGACCCCGGCTCTAGAGGGGTCTTCTGCTTCCTCCCTTATCAGAGGAAGCAGAAGAACTCAGGGAGACGTTCCTTCCTCTTCATCTCGTCCTGACCCGCTGGTACTCAGAGCACGATGACCGCCTCTTGAAGAGACTCAGGGCCCGTTCTGATTGGGTGTCAGGGTGAACCAGCCGTATTCTTATATTTACATCTCTGAACCCGGGCTTCCTGATAGGTCGGGGGCCTTAACTCTGGGACTGTGCCCGACCCCGGGTCACATGACCCGTCCAGCCCCGCCCCCATGTGGCCCAGCGTCATGTGACCCAGCCCCACCCCCTGCTGCTACGGGCTGCGTCATGTGACCCAGCGTCATGTGACACAGCCCCACCCCCTGCTGCTACGGGCTGCGTCATGTGACCCAGCGTCATGTGACCCAGCCTGACCCCCTGCTGCTACGGTGTTCGTCATGTGACTCAGGCTAATGCTGAGGCCTTTGTTTACCCCCCCCCTGACCCAGATTACTATTATTCACCCAGGATTAAAAACAACCACACATAAGATGGATGGCTGCATGTTGATGAAGATGACCAGAGCTGTTATCAACCCGTGTGTGTGTGTCTGTGTGTGTGTGTTTGGTGTGTTAGTGTGTGTTAGTGTGTGCGTGTGTGTGTGTGTGTGTGTGTGTGTGTGTGTGTGTGTGTGTGTGTGTGTGTGTGTGTGTGTGTGTGTGTGTGTGTGTGTGCGTGCGTGTGTGTGTGTGTGTGTGTGTGGTGTGTGTGTGTGTGTGTGTGTGTGTGTGTGTGTCTGTGTGGTGTGTTAGTGTGTGTGTGTGTGTGCGTGCGTGTGTGTGTGTGTGTGTGGTGTGTGTGTGTGTGTGTGTGTGTGTGTGTGTGTGCGTGCGTGTGTGTGTGTGTGTGTGTGTCTGTGTGGTGTGTTAGTGTGTGTGTGTGTGCGTGTGCGTGCGTGTGCGTGCGTGTGTGTGTGTGTGTGTGTGAGTGTGTGTGTGTGCGCTACAGGTAAAAGCTAGTCATGTGTTTTTATTTTTAAACTGGATCTCCCTCCCTTAAGGCCCTTCTGGTCATTCCAATGTAAATGCTAATGAGGAGAGGAGTGGAGATTGGTTCAGGTCTTCGTCTCGTACGAAAAACTTGCATGTTTCCTTTTTTTTCATGTCTTTTTCTTTTTTATACATGCCAATTTATGATTTGTCTGCGTTTTTGTGTGCGCATGAATTATGAAGCAGATCCTGGGGCCCAGAGCCTTATCTTTAGGATGAGTCAAGGCTTATGTTTATGAATGGTGGGGGAGGGTTTACCAAATGTCACGCAGTACGGCAGACACTCCCAATGCAGCCGACCACAGAGGAAACACTCATATGTTTATCATGTTTAAGCACGGAGCGTGTTTGGAGCTGGTAATATTATTCTGCTCGCCTCATCTACTGTGGACACAAATATCGTAGAATATAGTTCCCGACACTGGTGGTAAATTTAGCTTTTTATGCATTTGTAATTTATTACATGGCAGTATTTGATTTTGTCTATGTGTGTGTGCAGTGTGTTCATTTAATATTTGCACCAGAGAAGTTGAAGTTATTTGTCTCAGGAATGAGTACACACACAGGGTAATGTTAGCTTAGGAAACGCTACGGCACCAGGACAGTCCTCTGTCACTGGGACCAGTCCTCTGTCACTGGGATCAGTCCTCTGTCACTGGGACCAGTCCTCTGACCACTGGGACCAGTCCTCTGTGACCACTGGGTCCGGGGGGGTGATGGGTCTGCACTGAGAACCATCCAACATTAATGCTGCAGCGTTCTGCCCTCGACCACCCGCCCCACGGGGGGGGGGGGGGGGGTTGGACCTTGGGTCCTATATGAGGCATCAATATTGAATCTGAACACACATATTCCATCTAAATCACCATTTCTTGAAATAAATGAATGATATGGTTTTAATGGATTTCTTGGTTTTACCAGAGGGCTGGAAGGCACCAGGACCGGGGAAACATCATCCCTGAAAGATACCTGGAGAGGGTTTGGGATTATTACACATTATGCATATTATTACACATATATGTGATGCATCTTTATTTTTATCCTTAAACATGGTGGATGTCTTCCTGTAGAAAATCATGCAACGTATATGCATCAATTAAAATGGCCGAAGCAAAACAAGCAGTTGGAATAGCATTGCTTTATGGTGAAAAATTATGCAAATTCCAAAATAAAAGTGTTAAACTGCTCATTAAAAAGGGCTTGTCAAAGCTCTTGTAGCTAGCGAGGTCAACAACACGCTGTCTCTCCGGAGCTCTGTGGGGCAGACGTGTGTCATGGGCCTGCTAGTCACACGGTTCTGTTCCCGGATCCCCACGCAGAATAAAGAAGGAGACCAGTATTCGTTGTGGTGCTCTGACGGCGCCTGCAGAATCCAACAGCCACTCGTCTCCCTCTCTGATACCCCCCTCTCTCACAGCACTGCTGTCAGACGCCGCTGTGCTGCCGGCCAGCGACTCCGTATCAGCCACATCTCCCCTGAGTTCCTCCAGTACGTCCTATCACAGGTCTGCCGTTCCCTGGTGGATGGCTTCCCTTGTGGAAGCTGTCAGGCAGGCCGCTGCCGTACAGAGTAAACAATGAAGGCCAACAATGGCTCCCCGTGATATTGTTGAGATCATAATCCTGTGTTGAAGTGACCTGCTCCCTTTGGCTCCTGCTGAGAATACATCAGGCTTTACGCAGCTGGTAGGAGCCCCACACATTGGTTTGAGGCCATTAATACCCTTCAGCACTAGCTAAAATCTATGGGTGAACAACAATGGTCTGTTAGATTACACGCCTCGCAAGTATGTTATTTTGATAATGTTTATTATCCAGGCTTTATTTGTGTTCAGTAGAACCCTTGGATAAGATCCAAAATAGACTTTTAGATTGTGAGTTCTGTAAACTGAATGAATTGTAGCATTTCAAAGCATATCTTGAGGGAGAATGCTTGTTGCTAAGAGCAACAGCCTGATGCTCCTCCTCTAATAGCAGTTAGCCCCGGTGACATCACGTTATAATGGAGCCAGATCACCCCTCAGGGCGGATAGAGTCTGATCATATCGAACCCTTCTCTGTCCTGCAAAGTGAAATCAGATAACTCATAATCCTCCTTATCATAAGACAATTATGCAGAAACAGAGAGCATTACATAATCGGAAAATGTACCGGTATAAATGCATGTCCAAACAAAACATCCTCTTAAAACTGATTTTACAGCTTTGAGGCCGTTTCAAACCGACTTGCAGAAACATCCATGGTGTTGAAAGGCTGTACGCCGGTTCCCCTGATCTCCACAGATGGTGATCAGAGGGTTTTCTCTCTCAGTTGAACAACAGGTTGGGCGTGGTTGGGACTGGAAACCGTCCTCTTGTTGAACCTCACCTGACAACGCATGCTTCAGGTTAACTATAGCTGGGCACCCTATAAGGTGCAGAGCACCCTTAAGGTGCCGGTCACCCTTAAGGTGCCGGTCACCCTATAAGGTGCCGGTCACCCTATAAGGTGCAGGTCACCCTTAAGGTGCCGGTCACCCTATAAGGTGCCGGTCACCCTATAAGGTGCCGGTCACCCTTAAGGTGCCGGTCACCCTGAAGGTGCCGTACACCCTTAAGGTGCGGTTCACCCTTAAGGTGCAGGTCACCCTTAAGGTGCCGGTCACCCTATAAGGTGCCGGTCACCCTATAAGGTGCAGGTCACCCTTAAGGTGCCGGTCACCCTATAAGGTGCCGGTCACCCTATAAGGTGCAGGTCACCCTTAAGGTGCCGGTCACCCTTAAGGTGCCGGTCACCCTATAAGGTGCCGGTCACCCTTAAGGTGCCAGTCACCCTATAAGGTGCCGGTCACCCTATAAGGTGCAGGTCACCCTTAAGGTGCCGGTCACCCTATAAGGTGCCGGTCACCCTATAAGGTGCAGGTCACCCTTAAGGTGCCGGTCACCCTATAAGGTGCCGGTCACCCTTAAGGTGCCGGTCACCCTTAAGGTGCCGTACACCCTTAAGGTGCCGTACACCCTTAAGGTGCGGTTCACCCTTAAGGTGCAGGTCACCCTTAAGGTGCAGGTCACCCTTAAGGTGCCGGTCACCCTATAAGGTGCCGGTCACCCTTAAGGTGCCGGTCACCCTTAAGGTGCCGTACACCCTTAAGGTGCGGTTCACCCTTAAGGTGCAGGTCACCCTTAAGGTGCCGGTCACCCTTTAAGGTGCCGGTCACCCTATAAGGTGCCAGGCACCCTTCAGGTGCGGGTCACCCTGCCTGGTATGGGTCAGGTTATGGATCAACACTCCATGATGTATAGAACTTAATGCATAGGTTAGGGTACGTTCATGGAAATAATAAGAAATGCTTGATTTATTTATTCATTGATTCACTAATTGAATGTAATTGATTGTCCAAAGCCATCATTTGTTTATTAATTAATGGTGAACAGGAGCAGCGTGCATTAGTGATGTAATAGAATCACCATTGATTCATCCAATCAATGAGCCCCGTTAGTGCGGACTTCGACCAAACAGCCGACAGAGGCCAGAATGTTTCGGCAGGCAGGAGAGCCGCCTCTGGCAGAGTAGGGGCCCGGCCACGACCCCTCCGGCCACGACCCCTCCGGCCACGGCCCCTCCGGCCACGACCCCTCCGGCTACGACCCCTCCGGCCACGGCCCCTCCGGCCACGACCCCGGACCTGGACTGCAGCAACGAAGGCTGCGACCGACGCGCTGTCTTTGAGGATTCACTCTGGGTCTGACACCAAAGCTTCTGCAGGCACACTCATGCTGCAAACTTGCAGCAAAGCACGTGCACAGATACATGCAAACATGCCCACACACTAATGCAAAAACGTGCACATGCACACACACAAACAAGACACACAAAAGATGTTTACACACACTGACACAAACATGCCTCAGAGACAACCTCAGAAATGCATGCACACAAAAACACCTACACATGCAATTATGCACACACACACACACTCACACAAATATATGCACAAACATGCAAATATACACAGACACACGGACAAGGCACAAAAACAAACATTCACACACACAAACCACAACCTGCTGACATGGTAGTAAATGTAATGAGGGTCAATTCACACCACACATGTCACACAGGACCACAAACAAATGAGCAAACACACACTTATATAACAGATACTAACACAATGAGGCGTACGTGTGCACATGAATGTGTGTATAATACAGTCCAACACGCGGACACCCCCCATACAGGGGGACCCCTGCAGGGGACGGCCACGGACAGGGGGACCCCTGCAGGGGACCCCCCATACAGGGGGACCCCTGCAGGGGACGGCCACGGACAGGGTCACCACTTTGCTCTCAGGCGCTGCTGACAAGGTCAGTGTCTCTCCTGACGTGTCTGCTGCTCATACTTCCTACTGTTCAGTACCGCTGTCCACGGGGCTCACAATAAACGTGATGTTTGTGTGAAGGAGAGGCGACGGGAGAGCGAGGATGAGGGATGAGGAAATCGGTACCCAACAGATAAAGCACAAACGATACAAAAGAAGAGATTTGCAGAAGGAATCAGTAACCTCTATGCTGTAATGCTCTACAAAGAGACAGACTCTCCAACATGTTACTGCCCTGGGATATGGAACTGTCACTCTTCTCTACTCTCCCCTTCTCCTCTCTCCTCTCTCCCCTCTACCCTCTCCTCTCTTCCCTCTCCTCTCTCCCCTCTCCCCTCTTCTCTCCGTCTCTCCCCTTTCCTCTCTCCCCTCTCCTCTCCTCTCCTCTCTCCTCTAGACTCTCGCCTCTCATGTCTCCCCTCTCCTCTCTCCCCTCCCCTCTCTCCTCTCTCCTCTCTCCTCTCTCCCCTCTCCTCTCTCCTCTCTCCCCTCCCCTCTCCTCTCTCCCCTCTCCTCTCAGCCCTCTCCCCTCTCCTCTCTCCCTTCTCCCCTCTCCCCCATCCCCTCTCCCCCCTCCCCTCTCCCCCCTCCCCTCTCCCCTCCCCGTTCTTTCCTCTCCTCTCTCCCCTCTCCTCTCCCCCCTCTCCCCTCTCCCCTCTCCCCACCCCTCTTTCCTCTCCCCTCTCGTGTCTCCCTCTCCCCTCTCCCCTCCCCTCTCTCCCCTCTCCTCTCCTCTCTCCCCTCTCTTTCCTCTCTCCCCTCTCTCTCCTCTCCTCTCTCCCCTCTCCCCTCTCCTCTCTCCTCTCTCCCTTCTCCCCCCTCCCCTCTCCCCCCTCCCTCTCCCCTCCCCTCTCTCCCCTCTCCTCTCTCCCCTCCCCTCTCCCCTCTCCCCTCTCCCCTCCCCTCTTTCCTCTCCCCTCTCGTGTCTCCCTCTCCCCTCTCCCCTCCCCTCTCCCCTCCCCTCTCCCCTCCCCTCTCCCCTCCCCTCTTTCCTCTCCCCTCTCGTGTCTCCCTCTCCCCTCTCCCTTCTCCCCTCCCCTCTCCCCTCCCCTCTCCCCTCTCCCCTCTCGTGTCTCCCTCTCCCCTCTCCCCTCTCCCCTCTCCTCTCTCCGCTGAGCAGCAGTGAGTCGGTGCGGTGAGTCGGTGACGGCTTCTGTTCCTGCGGTGTTGGAGAGGCCCTGGGCTCCGGGCCCTTCTGATGACCTCTAAGTCCATATCTGACAGCAGGCCCGGACACTGGCAGGGAGGAGGAGGGGGGGGGGGGGAGGGGGGGGGAGCTTCCTCCTACTGGGAGTGGAGCAATGAGTACCCCCCCGCCCTCACTCTGCTGGCCCCCACTCCCAGATTCTCAGCTTCTGAGTTTTCAGAGGTGATGGTTTTGCATCAGCACAGCAGATTAGAGATGCGTTAAAACAGTGTGCGATCGCGTATTCTACACCTGCCATGAGTGATTCAGCAACTGGAGCGAATGGGCCGATACCATTCACCATGAACCAGAACCACCACTAACCAGAACAACCACTAACCAGAACCACCACTGACCAGAACCACCACTGACCAGAACCACCACTGACCAGAACCACCACTAAACAGAACCACCACTAAACAGAACCACCACTGACCAGCACCACCACTAACCAGAACCACCACTGACCAGAACCACCACTAACCAGAACCACCACTAACCAGAACCACCACTAACCAGAACCACCACTGACCAGAACCACCACTGACCAGAACCACCACTAACTAGAACCACCACTAAACAGAAACATCACTAAACAGAACCACCACTAAACAGAACCACCACTGACCAGAACCACCACTGACCAGAACCACCACTGACCAGAACCACGACTAACCAGAACCACCACTAACCAGAACCACCACTAACCAGAACCACCACTAACCAGAACCACCACTGACCAGAACCACCACTAACCAGAAACACCACTAACCAGAACCACCACTGACCAGAACCACCACTAACCAGAACCACCACTGACCAGAACCACCACTAACCAGAACCACCACTAACCAGAACCACCACTAACCAGAACCACCACTAACCAGAACCACCACTGACCAGAACCACCACTAACCAGAACCACCACTAACCAGAACCACGACTAACCAGAACCACCACTAACCAGAACCACCACTGACCAGAACCACCACTAACCAGAACCACCACTGACCAGAACCACCACTAACCAGAACCACCACTAACCAGAACCACCACTGACCAGAACCACCACTAACCAGAACCACCATCCCCGAGGAGCTCCCACCGATGACCCCCCCTGAGTGTGCCCATGCTCTGAACTGCCGTCTTCTCTCCTCTTTGTTGTATTGGTCCAGTTTGATACCCCCAACATTGGCATCGGTTTATGTTATCGAACATCTCAAAGCTCTCCATGGTTCTGTCTTCTGCGTCCGGTTCCCTCAAAGCTCTCCATGGTTCTGTCTTCTGTGTCCGGTTCCCTCAAAGCTCTCCATGGTTCTGTCTTCTGCGTCCGGTTCCCTCAAAGCTCTCCATGGTTCTGTCTTCTGCGTCCGGTTCCCTCAAAGCTCTGCGTGGTTCTGTCTTCTGCGTCCGGTTCCTTCAAAGCTCTCCATGGTTCTGTCTTCTGCGTCCGGTTCCTTCAAGCTCTCCATGGTTCTGTCTTCTGCGTCCGGTTCCTTCAAAGCTCTCCATGGTTCTGTCTTCTGCGTCCGGTTCCCTGAAAGCTCTGCGTGGTTCTGTCTTCTGCGTCCGGTTCCCTCAAAGCTCTCCATGGTTCTGTCTTCTGCGTCCGGTTCCTTCAAAGCTCTCCATGGTTCTGTCTTCTGAGTCCGGTTCCCTCAAAGCTCTCCATGGTTCTGTCTTCTGCGTCCGGTTCCCTCAAAGCTCTCCATGGTTCTGTCTTCTGCGTCCGGTTCCCTCAAAGCTCTCCATGGTTCTGTCTTCTGCGTCCGGTTCCCTGAAAGCTCTGCGTGGTTCTGTCTTCTGCGTCCGGTTCCTTCAAAGCTCTCCATGGTTCTGTCTTCTGCGTCCGGTTCCCTCAAAGCTCTCCATGGTTCTGTCTTCTGCGTCCGGTTCCTTCAAAGCTCTCCATGGTTCTGTCTTCTGCGTCCGGTTCCTTCAAAGCTCTCCATGGTTCTGTCTTCTGCGTCCGGTTCCTTCAAAGCCTGCCTTGCGGGGCAGTTGGATTCACAAGGACTTTCAGCCAAAGAGAAGTGGTAGCTACCCTGAACCCTCTAACCCTCTCCTCTAACCCCTAACCCTAACCCTAACCCTAAACTTAACTTTAACTCTAACCCTTACTCTAACCCTAAAACTAGCCCTTACTCTAACCCTAACTCTAACTCTAAATCTCCCTCAGATCAGATGGAAGACAGAGAGCAGGGCACCGCCACCCAGACCCCCCCAGGAGGAGGAGACCAATGGGGCAGACCCCGCCACCCAGACCCCCCCAGGAGGAGGAGACCAATGGGGCAGACCCCGCCACCCAGACCCCCCCAGGAGGAGGAGACCAATGGGGCAGACCCCGCCACCCAGACCCCCCCAGGAGGAGGAGACCAATGGAGCAGACACCGCCACCCAGACCCCCCCAGGAGGAGGAGACCAATGGAGCAGACCCCGCCACCTAGACCCCCTCCCTGGAGGAGACCAATGGGGCAGACCCCGCCACCCAGACCCCCCCAGGAGGAGACCAATGGGGCAGACCCCGCCACCCAGACCCCCCCAGGAGGAGACCAATGGGGCAGACACCGCCACCCAGACCCCCCCAGGAGGAGGAGACCAATGGGGGAGACCCCGCCACCCAGACCCCCCCAGGAGGAGGAGACGCCCCCCCCAGCCGGCCTCTGTCAGGCCTCCTGCTGAACACACCTTCCAGCAGGACGCTCTGGGACTCCGCAGTGAGGAGGACACCGGCCCCCTGACCCCTGTGGCGCTTTGTGCAGGTCACGGCCCCGGGGGGCCCTGGTGGAGGCCCTGACATTGAACTGGGGCGGGGGGCAGGGGGCGGGGGGCAGGGGGCGGGGGGCGGGGGGGGGGCGGCATTAAGGCCCTATAGGCTGAGTGTGAGAAGGGGTTCGCATGGGGGGGGCTGTGTGCCTTACACACACACATGTAAATGATACCGCTAAGTGGCTGCTCCGGCACACCCTCGCTGCCAGCAGGCTGCTCCGAGCTCAAAGGAGTCCCCCGGGGAGGGGGAGGGGCAGGGGGGAGGGGGAGGGGGGAGGGGGAGGGGGAGGGGCAGGGGGAGGGGCAGGGGGGAAGGGGAGGGCAGCGGGGAGGGGATAAGGGCAGGGGGTTAAGGGCAGGGGGAGGGCTTAAGGGGAGGGGTTAAGGCCAGGGGGAGGGGTTAAGGGGAGAGGGGTGGGGTTTATAAGCTGAGGATGTTGAGGGGACAAGGGTCCCAGCCTTCAATACTGCTTCAGTAGAAGAAATAATTCAGTCTCTTCCCTCCGCTTCACATCACATTCCAAACAACCCCCCCCCCCCCCCCCCCAGTACAAGCCTTCCTTTGAGGAGGGGTGGGGCGAGGGGGGTCTCACTTGGATGCCCAGGGGTGTTTGCATAAAGCAGCTCCAGGCCTCTGCTGGCTGCACCTGTCAGTCAAACGGTCCCAGAGGCTTGAGGGCCGGGCGCGTCCAGCCCCCCTCCAGCCCCCCTCCAGCCCCCCTCCCTCCAGCCCCCCTCCAGCCCCCCTCCCTCCAGCCCCCCTCCAGCCCCCCCCCCTCCAGCCCCCCTCCCTCCAGCCCCCCCCCCCCCTCCAGCCTCCCTCCAGCCCCCCTCCAGCCCCCCTCCTTCAGACGCTCTGAGCCCCTTTCCTCTTTTCTGCCCAATTACCGCACAGCCGGCCGCGCCTCGGCTGCTGGTCCAGACGCAGCATTAGGGGAGAGGAAGAGGAACCTCGGCTGCTGGTCCAGACGCAGCATTAGGGGAGAGGAAGAGGAATCTCGGCTGCTGGTCCAGACGCAGCATTAGGGGAGAGGAAGAGGAGCCTCGGCTGCTGGTCCAGACGCAGCATTAGGGGAGAGGAAGAGGAACCTCGGCTGCTGGTCCAGACGCAGCATTAGGGGAGAGGAAGAGGAACCTCGGCTGCTGGTCCAGACGCAGCATTAGGGGAGAGGAAGAGGAACCTCGGCTGCTGGTCCAGACGCAGCATTAGGGGAGAGGAAGAGGAACCTCGGCTGCTGGTCCAGACGCAGCATTAGGGGAGAGGAAGAGGAACCTCGGCTGCTGGTCCAGACGCAGCATTAGGGGAGAGGAAGAGGAACCTCGGCTGCTGGTCCAGACGCAGCATTAGGGGAGAGGAAGAGGAGCCTCGGCTGCTGGTCCAGACGCAGCATTAGGGGAGAGGAAGAGGAACCTCGGCTGCTGGTCCAGACGCAGCATTAGGGGAGAGGAAGAGGAACCTCGGCTGCTGGTCCAGACGCAGCATTAGGGGAGAGGAAGAGGAGCCTCAGCTGCTGGTCCAGACGCAGCATTAGGGGAGAGGAAGAGGAACCAAGGCGGGAAGAAAGTGGAGCGGAGACGTCGTCAACAGGTGAAGAACCGCTAAAAACCGGTTTGGATCATTGGTGGAGCCCTTAAGGGAGGCCTTAAGGGAGTCCTTAAGGTGTAGATCAGTGGTGGAGGCCTTAAGGGAGGCCTTAAGGGAGTCCTTAAGGTGTAGATCAGTGGTGGAGCCCTTAAGGGAGGCCTTAAGGGAGTCCTTAAGGTGTAGATCAGTGGTGGAGCCCTTAAGGGAGGCCTTAAGGGAGTCCTTAAGGTGTAGATCAGTGGTGGAGCCCTTAAGGGAGGCCTTAAGGGAGTCCTTAAGGTGTAGATCAGTGGTGGAGCCCTTGTTTGGTGTTTGGTGTTTGTTGATGCATGTTGTGATGTATCTTTGTTCGTACTTTTATTACAAATATATATGACCACTAATTGTAAACAGTATTGTTTGCTTTTTGCATCTAAATATCTCATCTGTCTTAGACGCAAACTGTGATAGACAAATTGCCACGACAGGTGCTCTGGCCATGCAGACAGATGTGGGGACGTTTGGCCCATGAAGGTGATCTGGGCTCCTGGGCATCGCCGTGGTTCCACACAGACGGACGCCCGGCTCACAGATGGCAGCGCATACGGGATGAACCCGCATGCTCACGACGTGGCAGGGAGCTACAGCCACCCAGCCCGCCGAGAACCCTCATCCTTCAGGTACCTTCTGCTTTAAAAAGCACTTCTTTACCAGGCAATTCAAGAGGGAGAGAGACGGGGTTTCAAGGTAAATGTATGACCAGGAATATTTAATTCTTTAAACCACTGATTTGGTGGTAAAATGCTCTGTCCAGCGCTCCACTCTGTCCTCTTCACATCGAGAGGATGCAGACCGATAGTTTTAGGGCCAAACTGGTTCAGCCTGATTAAAAGCATCTCTAATGTCGGGCCGGCCTAATGCAGGTCCACGCCATTACGCACACCTGCCACCCAGCCACAGTTAGGCCCATTGAATTACAAGCCGATGTCCCACTAATTCCACTTATCTCTGTGATGCTGGGGTAGTTTGTCGATGAAACCCGATTAAAACAACAAAGTCTGTCCTGACGTGACCTTTTGGACTCCAATGGTGCCGCTGGTCAGCATCGCTGCCCTATCTCTGGATCTACGGAGTCTATATATGTATTACCCTCATTTTGGCCATGCACTGCATTATTATTCTATCTGAGTATGCATCTTTTGAATCTGTGATGGTTCCCAACAGAATGCTGGGCATTCTGCATCTTCTTGTTAAAATACAGAATAATTGATCCCAGATTATTGAGGACAAGAAAAATTGTGATGAATTCTGGGAACACTGATCCCCTGCTGGCCATAATCTGTGTTTGGCCAACTGCAGAGCTAAGCCTGGTTCCGTCTGAAGGATGGGACAGGAGGGGGGGGGGCTGACCTGTGGGCCAAGCTGACGTCGCCACGACGATTACCAAATGCGTATTCGTCTGGAACCTCCCCATCTTTTTCTATATCCGAGGAGCGTTATCAAGGGGCGCAGACCTTCAGCCAATCAGAGCAGAGAACTCTGACGGTTGCTAACTTTAAATCCTGTCGGAAGTCTGGAAACACATCAAAACTCAACCAAACCAGTTGAGTCCCACAGACCAGTCCACATCAAAACTCAACAGAACCAGTTCAGTCCCAGAGACCCCAGCAGCAGCAGCAGTCGTATTGGTTGGTCCTGAAGGCCTCAACACAGGCCACTGTGCATCAGTCCCGCCCCCTATTAGATACATGGTTCTGGGCCGGACTGGCTAAGCACATTGATGTGAGCTGCAGATTCTTCTGGTTCCCAGGTGAAGGGGCTCATCACACCTGAGATGCTTTGGGGATGGCTGTCAGGGTTAGGTTTCTGAAATCAAATATAGCCTACATCAACAAAAGATATTTTATTATTTCTGAAGGATATTTGTTGCCCTATTTATCATTTTAAATCTAGTACTGTTGTAAAATATTGATCAGTACATGCCCAATCGTTCACAATAATGTGTTTTTAGTTTTGCTAAACCAGCAAAAAAATCAAGCCAGAGTAGGCTACTTGAATAACGAATGGTTTATGTAGTGTATATACGGATATATTTTTGTACATGCATGTATTTATATGTATATTGTGTAAAGATAGCCCATTGTTGGGCCTCCTTATGCTATACAGTGGAGCAGCGTCCTCCAGACAGTCGACTCATTACCAACTGTCTCAGCATCACGGAGCTCCGCCCCTCGCCTTCCAGAAGGCCCTCTCTGTGTTGGAGGCTCTGGAGGAGAGCGGGTCGTAGCCCAGCGCTGGCTCCCTCCCCGCGCCTCCTCCACTCACCCCCCCTGGCTGCTGCCGCCGGGCTGGCTTCTGCCAGGGGGGGTTCAGGGGGGGTTCCCACCCTCAGCGGTGCACGATGAGGGTCTGATGGCTCAATGAGCAGCCATAGGTCATCAGGGGTCACCAACACGGTGCCTGCGGGCACCAGGTCGCCCCCAAGGACCGTATGAAGCGCCGAACAGGCCTGGTCTAAACATAGCACAACCCATTCTTCAACAACTCTTTCCTACCTTTTTTAAGTCATTGTTGATAATTATTGTGAGAAATCATCAACATGATCAGTGTCTTCACAAAGGTGAGTGTCATTAATCGTTAATAATAATATACAACTAAAGGCAAACTGAGCAAATTAGTTATTTCAGAAGAGTGTATCAAACTGGGTGCCCTTCGTCTGACTCAGTGCCCATGAAGTCGCCCTCAGGTTCAGAAAGGTTGGTGACCCCTGTGCTATATCGCGCTGCAGTCCCTTTAGACGCCATGGGATCCCAGCACCCCATGCTGCTGGCTGGACTGGCACATCCCATCCTGTCGCCTTATATTCCCATTACCCTGTCCTGGGATTCTGCATGGAAACCCACATACTTCTGAGGGACTTTCTCTGCTCATATTGTTTATTAGTGTGCCCCTGTGCCCGTCGGCCACGGGAGGAGACGGTAGAGCCGCATGCCGGAGCCAGGCCATCAGTCTGTTGCCTCATTCAATTTGTTCTCTTTCTGTTTGTACCGAACGCCAAGACGCTCCGATGGCAGCGCTGAGCACACAGGCAGCTGGCACCCTGCTTATCGTCTGGACCGCGCAGTGTGGAGGCTCTGTCTTTCTTTCTGTCTGTCTGTCTGTCTGTCTGTCTGTCTGTCTGTCTGTCTGTCTGTCTGTCTGTCTGTCTGTCTGCCTGCCTGCCTGCCTGCCTGCCTGCCTGCCTGTCTGCCTGCCTGCCTGCCTGACTGCCTGCCTGCATGCCTGCCTGCCTGCCTGCCGGTCTGTCTTCTGCAGAGAGAAGCCCCCCTCCACTCTGCAACGTGGGCCTTCTCTAGTTCCAGCTCTCACCTCTCCCATTCGACCCGATGCCGTGGAGGGTTTGTCATTTGTTTCCCAGTGACTTTCTAATATTTAATACATTTCAGTATCTTAGATGAATCGTGCTTCATACGTGTATCTGTCGTCTTAATGGTGGACTTGTAGTAAGGAAGTATATCCCATTCTTCAGGTTTTGATGCGACCTAACTCAGCCAGAGTGTTGCTCCTCCTACCCTCTAGTAACCGCAACGCATCAGACCAAAGTGAGAGTAAACGTGCCTGTGTGTTGTTAGTTGCTCTGAAACATTGTCCTATGATTTGAACATTGAACAGACGTCCTGAGATGTTATCCATTATGCGTGAGCTTCAGGTCAAGGACTAAACCTTCCTCTGTGATGCTTCACGGCGATGTGTCTTGAACCTCCAGTTTGGTTCCACCGCCCCCTCTGCTGACAGCCCTTCATGGTCAGACACCCTCACCACCGCGACACTGAAGACAGCAGGGACAATATTGATGCTGACATGAATCCATAATCAGGGCTCCTTCCTCCAGGACTCTGTCACGGCTGCTCTGGCTCGCCTATAACGACCCGCGAATAAACTCAACATCACAACAACAAACTGACACGCACTACAAACTGACACGCGTAACAGCTCATCCACGTAAACACACATCAACAGATAACAAACCCCTCTGAAGAACGACATCTCACATGGTTTGGATTTCCTTTTGAAGCCTCAACTTGCTTTGATATATGTTGAAAACAATCAGATTTAATTAGAATGGGACCAAGTCAGGAATTGTTCACACATCCTTACCACATACTGGTGTTACGTTTAGTATATTCCCCCTGATACCAGCCACACATTATAGCCACCTGAGGGACAGCTTGGTCCTAGACTACTGTGTGTGTGTGTGTGTGTGTGTGTGTGTGTGTGTGTGTGTGCGTGCGTGCGTGCGTGCGTGCGTGCGTGCGTGCGTGCGTGCGTGCGTGCGTGCGTGCGTGCGTGCGTGCGTGCGTGCGCTGACATGAGGTGCATACAAATCAGGTCAATTCAAACAATTAGATTCAACTCATCAGCATATCTGAAATATGACGATTCGAACACCAGTGCTCCAGAGAGCGTAGAATGAGGCGTCAGCCATGTAGAGATAGATTATTACTACTGAACAGAAACACACAGACCATAACAGATACAGAGGCGTCGCATTAAGAAATCTTAAGAAAAACAGCCATTATTGAACATGAATACAAAAATGTGATGTTCTGTAGAAAAAGGTTATCCGTAGTAAGATTGCGAGCAGACTGAATGACACTAGGCTATTGCAGTGGCAATGTTGCACTTTGGGTCTTCAAAATAATCTAGATGAAAGCTAATCACATTGTGTAAGAAGTCTGCATAATCATATGCTGCTGACAGAGTGGTCAAGCATATGTAATTATAAACAATGATTCATGTTTCTTCATGGGGTATTGACATAGACAATTTTTGTGGCAAACTCACAAAAACCCTTTTTAAAATTCCAGCAATCAGAAAAATTAAATATTGAAGAGAGGAAGAGGAGGGAAGAGAGTATTGAGGAGCAGATGAGGCCGTCTGAAGGCCCAGTCCCCAGGCTCCTCCTCAGCCCGGTGAAACGGCCCCGCCACAGTCTCCAGGCCACAGTGTCCAGGCCACAGTGTCCAGGCCACAGTCTCCAGGCCACAGTCTCCAGGCCACAGTCTCCAGTCCACAGTCTCCAGGCCACAGTCTCCAGGCCACAGTGTTCAGCCCACAGTGTTCAGTCCACAGTGTTCAGTCCACAGTCTCCAGGCCACAGTCTCCAGGCCACAGTCTCCAGGCCACAGTCTCCAGGCCACAGTGTTCAGTCCACAGTGTTCAGTCCACAGTCTCCAGCCCACAGTGTTCAGTCCACAGTGTTCAGTGTGCTGCCTGCTGGCTGAGGCAGAGGGAGGCTATCGCTTCAGAACAGATGCCTGTGCCGGTGTCTCCCCCTGACAGGGTGTCACAAGCTGGCCTCATCGACAGGATGGCTCTGGGGAGGCGCTGCTATGGCTCCAGAACTCTGTCTGTCTATCTGTCTGCTCTCCGGGGACTCGGGCTATGGCTCCAGAGCTCTGTCTGTCCATCTGTCTGCTGTCCGGGGACTCGGGCTATGGCTCCAGAACTCTGTCTGTCTATCTGTCTGCTGTCCGGGGACTCGGGCTATGGCTCCAGAACTCTGTCTGTCTATCTGTCTGCTGTCCGGGGACTCGGGCTATGGCTCCAGAGCTCTGTCTGTCTATCTGTCTGCTCTCCGGGGAGTGCCACAGGCTGTGCTGAGCCAGTCCGTGGAGGCGCTCGTGTCCGAGTGAAGACAATAACCGTGGAGGACTTCGGGGAGCTGCGAGGGAGACGGCGGCCAAGTGTGATGAACACGAGGATGAAGAGGGACTGAACCTCCTGCTGTGTGGACACTGGAGAGAGCTCTGATCGTCAAGTCTTTTAATGTGAAGCAGTGTGTTCGACACGGCGCTGACGAACCCATCTGTCCCTGGCAGGAAGCCTTCCTCACGTGTGGAGAGCAGCGAGCGGCGAGCGGCGAGCGGCGAGCGGCGAGCGGCGCGCGGCGAGTGGCGAGACGACCAATGAAGGAACGGGGAACTAGCATCCACACTCTTCCACAAGCATTATTTTTCATACTCAGCGGATGCGTTATCAGTGATGTCATGCGTTGCCATTGTGTATTCTCCCTCTGAGAGTTGAAAATGGTTTTACCTTGCCATCTCTGACACAGGAAGCATTCTTTGTGTGCTCGCCAACACAAAGAGCTTTTTGTCAATTTGTATTTTTTGTACTATTATTACAGGGTTTTTTATGTGTTCTGGAACCATTTTCAATTTCACCCGAGGATTTGGCTGACAGAGAACACGTGGTTCTACTGAGAGTGAGTCCAGCAGCCGGCCTGCGGCCAGCAGCCACACACAGTCCATCAGTCTGTTAGAGCAATAAGCAATACGATTCCACAGCAATAAACCTCAAATTTGACAAACTAAATGTATAAAGACAAGTATGGTATCACCACCAGGCACCCACCAAACCATCATAAAAACCAAATGACTGATTTACATAATTCATGAATTATAATGAAGCAGGAATAATTTGTACAACTTGACATTATCAAGCTTTATTGTTCTCTTTGTTTGGTGCATAAAAAAACTGAAAACACATTAAGCGTCCTTCAGGTTTGGCTCCCGGGGTTTAAAGAAATGAGACGACAAACATGCACATAAAGACGGGCGTTATATGTTCAACAAAATGGACACAATAGAGGCACTGCTATGGGCCTGGGAGGTAGGGCATGAAACGTTGCACACAATGGCGGTTCTACACGGGGCCTACGGGGGCCCGAGCCCCTGTAGACATGTCCCTGGCCCCCCCTGTGGCCCCCCGTGCTGAACAAATAAAACAACGAGGATTTTACAGATTTTACGGAACTAATGCGACGCAACGTTCTACAGGGGTAACTTAGAGCAGTGCACCCCAACACCGAGGTGCTGCTGCTGGGTCAGTGAGAGCTCAGCTCTGCTCTGGGAGAAAGAGCCACGGTTCCTCCAGTTGCAAGAGTCCAAGGTGAGCAAAACCATTTCATTCTGCAAGTGACTCATTGTTCTTGCAAATAACCGTGTTACTGTAGTTCCTCACACTGTTAATGAAATTAAGTTTGTAAATGTGTGGTCTCGATATATATAGACACTTAATCATATCTAAGTAAACTCATCGAAGAGAGTATCCAAATGTCAGTATCCTTGCTAGGTCTAGGCTAATCAATGTCGTGATGTTAACCACGTATTTTCATCAGTTTTGGCTGTTACATTGGGATAACAAACACATTTGCGTAAAGAGTAGTAGGCTATCTGCCCGTGTTAAGTAGGGAGGGTTGGTTATGCAACGAAATGTAATGCATGTCCCCCTTTTTTTTTTCTTTCTTTTTCTCGCAGCTATCATGATATGAGGAAAGAACAGTAGAACAGGTACTTTTTCTGAAGGGAAAAACACAGTTTCTCCACACTGAAACTGATAAGATAAATAGGAAGTGGCACATTGTTTTGCACTTCGTTTTACCCTGGTTTGTTTTTTCACATTGACACAATACTACAGTATTTTTTATTTTTCATTTTTTATTGCCCTACCTCTCTTGCACGCTTGTACAAAACACATTTGTATATGATTTTGATGATTTAGGGCATAAGCTCCATCACTAAGATAGCTTGACAGAAACTCTCTCTATCACACAGACTCTCTATCACACACACAAACTCTCTCTCTATCGCACTCTCTCTATCAATCTCTCTCTCTCTATCAAAGTAACTCTCTCTCTATCACACACACATACTCTCTATCATTCCCTCTCCCTCTCCCTCTCCCTCTCTCTCTCTCTCTCTCTCTCTCTCTCTCTCTCTCTCTCTCT
Source organism: Gadus morhua (assembly GCF_902167405.1). Lineage (NCBI taxonomy): Eukaryota > Metazoa > Chordata > Actinopteri > Gadiformes > Gadidae > Gadus > Gadus morhua. The sequence continues at coordinate 519,891 of NC_044061.1, read as the reverse complement.
CTCTATCACATTCCTTCTCTATCACACTCTCTCTCTCCATCCCTCGATCCCTCTATCACACTCTCTCTCTCCATCCCTCTCTCTCCATCCCTCTATCCCTCTATCAAACTCTCTCTCTCTCCATCCCTCTCTCTCTCCATCCCGCTAACCCTTTCTATATAGTAAAGAGTAGTAGGCTATCTGCTGTGTTAAGTAGGGAGGGATGGATGTACTGCATGCCCCTACGTTTTTCTTTCTTTTTCTAGCAGCTATCATGAAATGAGGAAAGAACAGTAGAACAGGGATTCTTCTAAAAGGGAAGAACACAGTTTCTCCACACTGAAACTGATAAGATAAATAGGAAATAGCGCATTGTTTTGCACTTCGCTGTACCCTGGAGTTTTTTTTGACACACTGTATTTGTACCCTGTACTGTATTTTTATTTTTCATTTTTTATTGCCCTACCTCTCTTGCGCGCTTGTACAAAACAAATGTTTATATGATTTTGATGATTTAGGGCATAAGCTCCATCAATTTAAGATAGTTTGACAGAAAAATACAGACTGGTGAAGCAATAAACTCTTGTAAAAATAAAATATTGAGGATTTTTAAAGTAAAACAAAGTTTATAATCTTTAAATATCATTTTTTGCCCTTTTATTTGAGCCTGGTTGTACACTGGCCCCTCCTTGGCCCCCCGAGTAAAATTTGTCTAGAACCACCACTGGTTGCACATAAACATGCAAAGAATATTCATGGCTTCAATGTTTAACCGCATATGTAGCTTTTAAATAGACGTGAAGAATATATTATTGAAGATCAACTTATTAAGTATGATGGAAGAAAAGGGGTGAGGATGTTGCGTTATTAAATTAATTTGACATTTCAAGCCAGTGTGCATGTGTTCTATTCTTAGGTTTGCGGTGTCGTGTTCCCTGTCTCTGCAGCATCAGGTCGTCCAACCAACAGGTCTTACTGCTGCACGACCTCTGCACACCACAGAGATGGTTCAGCACCAAAACTTTATTCAGGGAAAAGCACTGGACAGCGTTTTACACAACTAACTCAATTCTAGGGTTAGGGTTAAAATAAGAAGAGGTGTTGTTTTTGATTCTACAATCGACGCTCCTTTCAAATTAAAATAAGATCACAATGGGACCGGTCGCATCATGTGTGTGTGTGTGTGTGTGTGTGTGTGTGTGTGTGTGTGTGTGTGTGTGTGTGTGTGTGTGTGTGTGTGTGTGTGTGTGTGTGTGGCAATTCAAAGCTCTTGTTTTGGAAGTCTCTTTGTCTATAAAACCATACGATCATTCAAACAGAAACTTCAGAGCCTTAAATATTCTTTCTAATCAATAAATTATTTTATTAGCATCACATTCTAACATGTAATACTGTTTGCATTTGTCCTGCATTTGTCCCTCCTATTATTCTTAATATTGAATTAAGAAGCGATTGTTCGACCAATGAGATTTGGTCGAGCTTTTTTTCGTTTTGCCTCATGTTCTTGTTATAAATTGGCATGTTTTGCATACACATTAAAGTAACGCAATACCCTAGTGATGATCTCAATTGAAAGAAATGAATCTGCCACCACAATGTTTTACTTCGGGACCAAATATTTTAATTTTGTAAATGGAGAGAAAATGTCTTTGAGATCAAACCCTTACAGCAGGGGTTCTCAAACTATATGGGGCCGGGGACCCCCCCATAGGGCAGAAATTATTTCAAGGACCCCCTCATAACCGCAACACAAATGTAATCATATAGGCTCATGTCTATTTTTTCTGTTAGATGCTTTTGAACTCTTTTATGCTTCAATCATTCAGTGCTAATACCACAATAGTGTTAAATAAGCATTTTATTGTATTTTGGCATAACTTTACAATATGTAAATAGATTTTACTTTTTTATAAATGTGTGTATAAAAATTTCGCCCACACACACACACACACACACACACACACACACACACACACACACACACACACACACACACACACACACACACAATACCCAACCCGAACAAAACCAGCAAAAACATGACACGGCAACATTGCCCAATGTTGTCACAATGGACATGGGACAACGGCAGAGGACATGTTTATTTCCAAATGTCTGGAAGGATTGGTTTACATGAGAGATAGTAAAGTGGTGCAAAACAGTTAAATTATTCACCCACGTAAACACGTTACCTACTGTTACCAATGGTCCATCGTAACAAATCGCCTGCTCGGCATGCCATGCATATATGGATGAAGCTTTGAAGGGGACGCAAAACACAGCTTTGGCAACGCTATTGAACGCTGCTTGGCCGTCATCACGCGTTTGCTGCCGAAAAGTTGAAATATTTCAACTCGAGCAGCATTTGACGCGCCGCAAAATACGTGAACGCGCCTGCAGCGCGGGCAGCCGGGCACGGGCGTGCTGCGCTGCAAATCAAATTGCCGCGCTCAAGCATGCGTTGACAGGTTGACGCAATGTTAACAGAGTTACTATTGGCCGAAAATTAAAGCAGGGGGAAGGCTGAACACAATGCGCCTGTTTAATTGGCTTTTATTTAGTTATTTAGGTGCGAGATGTGAAGGTAAAGCCTGAGGGAGTTTGACGTAATGTAAAAGCCGAGTGTTCATTGGTTTAACGTAACGCCCAAAGTTTTTTTCCGTAAATACCGGTATGTTTATGTTGCAACAACAAGCTCTTCACGGACCCCCTGGCAACGCGCCGCGGACCCCCGGGGGTCCGGGGACCCCACTTTGAGAACCGAGGCCTTACAGAACCGAAATAACGAGAGGAATGCATCCAAAATGTACGCTTTCTAAAAAACGGTTGTTTGAAATATTATGTTTTTTTTAATGTATGTCGTTTTTTAATGTTTTTTTTTTTATTGCAACACATTTTGTTTGTGATTTAAACGTTTTCTCTATACAAAAATACACAAATGTTTCCATTACGGCCGAAACGCAAAAAAGGGCACCAAGACAAACGATTAGACTGCCGGGCCAATGTATGTAACATGGTGCTTTTGTTTTCAAATGCATTTATTTTACTCTAAAAAAAATTAAGTAGGCTAATTAACTTTTGTTTGAAATATAAATATTTGTGTTTTGTTTGCAATGTATAGTTTTTCAATCAATATAAATACAAACATCTTCCTCCAAAGGCAATTCCCTCTAAACACCAAAATAGCATCAACAACGCAACGTCAATTATTACTTAGGCCTATCTATCGTTATCCGTGGTTTGCAGAAACGTTTCCTTCTGTGTGTGTGTGTGTGTGTGTGTGTGTGTGTGTGTGTGTGTGTGTGTGTGTGTGTGTGTGTGTGTGTGTGTGTGTGTGTGTGTGTGTGTGTGTGTGTGTGTGTGTGCGTGCGTGCATGCGCGTGTGTGTGTGGGAGAGAGAGAGAGAGAGAGAGAGAGAGAGAGAGAGAGAGAGAGAGAGAGAGAGAGAGAGAGAGAGAGAGAGAGAGAGAGTCAGCCATGACATAGAAGGGAGCTATTGGGATGGCGAGGAAAAGGGAAAATAAAAAATACATGTGTGCGTGTTTGCATGACAGAGAAGGAGAGCGAGAGAGAGAGAGAGAGAGAGAGAGAGAGAGAGAGAGAGAGAGAGAGAGAGAGAGAGAGAGAGAGAGAGAGAGAGAGAGAGAGAGAGAGAGAGAGAGAGAGAGAGCAGGTGGAGAGTAGGAGGGTCTGGGGGTGGTCCAGACACCCTCTCTCTCTCCGCTTCTGCGCATCATTTTTCAGGATCCCGGGCTGAACGCGCTTCTCCCGTCCTCCCGCCGGCTCTGCTGTAGCCAACACCTCCTCATCCGCCCCATCGCTTCTCTGAACCGAGCAGGACTCGAACCCTCTACCGACCGGTCTCTTTGGATTGCATGGCTCCGTCATTGGGCACGTATCTCGCCCAGGCAAAGACGCGTGATATCACTCGTCTGAAGACCACGGGAGCCTTGAGACATGGAGCTCAACCCTGATGGGAGCCCTGCAGCAGCCACAGAGGTAAGGATCTATCTCTATATCTATCTCTCTATATCTATCTCTATATATCTGTCTATAGCAGACAATGTGGTTGTCCCCGTGATTAGACAGGGCCTTCGTTAGGTCCATCTACTGGATCCGGGATGTGATACTCGACGTGTCGGTCTGATGCTCGGTGCGTCTGTCGGTTGCCTGGTGAGTCGTCTCCGGGATGTGATGCCCGGTGTGTCGTCTCCGGGATGTGATGCCCGGTGTGTCGTCTCCGGGATGTGATGCCCGGTGTGTCTGTCCATCGCAGCATCCCTCCGGATGTCTGCATCGCAGCCGAACGCATCCCTGCTGCAGCAGTGAGCTCCCGAGGAGATGGGATGTTGGGGTCTCCTTTTTGCGTGATTAACGAGAAGCTGTCGACGCTACTAAAGATCCCAGCCTTTGTTTTTTGTTCAATAAATAATAGTCATATTTTCTTCCAAATATAGACGGTAACAGAAGCCGCATTCAGGAACCATCGACGATCCGCTGGGTTTAGACCTCAACGATGTGTTGAGGTTGATGTTGTGTTTTTGTGTTTTTTCTTGGCACAGTGGTCTATTTGAACTGTTTCCTAAAGCGCATGCCCCTTGGGTTAGGATTTAGATTATACCCAGGTTAATGAATTATTCCCAGCATTTAAATAGGTTTTGAATCATTGCATTGCATTTCAATGAATCGTGATGGGTACTTTTAACATCAAACTGAAAATCAGACAGCCTGTACCAGAAGGACACAGCTCCTTAAACGTGTTGTTGAGAACAATATTTCCCCTTGAATTGTCATTGACCGTAAAGCTACGACACCGATGTCTCCGTCCGTCAGTCAGCAGCTCCACTCTTCCTGGTTGCATATTGTGATCGCAGTTTTAGGGTTAGGGTGACGGCCTGTGTTGAAGATCTAATAACTTCTGCTGCTGGCATGGAGACCAACAGCTGTGGTCGCATAACTTCAGATTCCAAGAGAGCCACCAGACCTCCGGTCGGTGTTGTGCTCTGCCTGCATTGTGCTAACGGCTGGACTTCTTACCTCGACATAACTGATGTTGTTTCATATCCAGCTAACATTGAGATTAAGCTCCTTCATTCATTTCTGGAGAGTAAGCAGATTTTAAATGTATAGATATAATATGTGTGTAAAAAAATGCTGTGTAACTGTATTATACACCAAATTAATCATAACCAGCGGTTAGAAGAAAATAAATATAGCGGTTAGAAGAAAATATAAAAGATTCAGTAAAGAATAATAATTACTAGTGTTGGGCAAAATGGGCATCAATTTTATTTGTTTAACTTCATCAAATTAACTTCACTTTAATTTGCTTATTTGGAAGACATTGTATTCTTTCTGACTAAGTATTCATTACTGAAATATTGATAGCTTATTTCAATGAATCAGTTCCTACATGTTACATACTTTAGTTCAAACAATTATTGCCAGTATAAATTCATTCAGATTGAGGTAATGTTTGAAACATATCTTTTGTCCACACGGCAAATATACGAGCAGTATGGGGACAACTTCAACAGGAGGACCTCATGTGAAGTGTCCCGTGTCCCTCATGTCCCGGTCTATATGATGACTGATTTCTTCATGTGACAGTGGGTCCCACTGAGGTCCTCATGGGACAGTGTGTCCTCATGGGACAGTGTGTCCTCATTGGACAGTGTGTCCTCATGTAACAGTGTGTCCCGGTGTGTTTGAGGACTCATGTGACAGTGTGTCCCGGTGTGTTTGAGGGCTCATGTGACAGTGTGTCCCGGTGAGGTCTCATGTGACAGTGTGTCCCGGTGAGGTCTCATGTGACAGTGTGTCCCGGTGAGGTCTCATGTGACAGTGTGTCCCGGTGAGGTCTCATGTGACAGTGTGTCCCGGTGAGGTCTCATGTGACAGTGTGTCCCGGTGAGGTCTCATGTGACAGTGTGTCCCGGTGAGGTCTCATGTGACAGTGTGTCCCGGTGAGGGCTCATGTGACAGTGTGTCCCGGTGTGTTTCTGTCCCCAGGCAGGACCCGGCCCGGCCCGCTGCCTCTAGATGAGGTGTGCTCGCCATGCAATGCTCCTGGAAGGCAGTGATTGTGCTGGCGTTGGCCTCCATCGCCATCCAGTACACCGCCATCCGGACGCTGACCTCAAAGCCTTTCCAGCTGTGCCCGCTGCCCAGCCCCCAGAACTGTGGTCTGGGCGGCCAGGAGACCGACCCCCCCTTTGAGCGGGGCGGCGGCGCTGGCTGCGAGGACTACAACTACTTCACGGTCAACGCCAGCCGTAAGACGCACATCCTGGTGCTGGCCACGACTCGTAGCGGCTCCTCCTTCGTGGGCCAGCTGCTAAACCAGCACCAGGACGTCTTCTATCTGTTCGAGCCGCTGTACCACGTGCAGACCACCCTGATCCCCCGGCTCTCGCACAGCCGCAACGCCGCCGACCGCCGCGTGATGCTGGGGGCCAGCCGGGACCTCCTGCGCAGCCTGTACGGCTGCGACCTGTACTTCCTGGAGAGCTACATCAAGCCGCCGCCCACCAACCACAGCACCGACAAGCTGTTCCGGCGCGGGGCCAGCCGGGCGCTGTGCCAGCAGCCCGCCTGCGACGCCTTCGGGCCCGAGGACGCCAACGTGGAGGAGGGCGACTGCGTGAAGAAGTGCGCTGCGCTGAACATGTCGCTGGCCACTGAGGCCTGCCGGGACAAGCGGCACGTGGCCATCAAGACGGTGCGGGTGCCGGAGGTGGGGGACCTGCGGGCGCTGGTGGACGACCCCCGGCTCAACGTGAAGGTGGTCCAGCTGGTCAGGGACCCCCGCGGGATCCTGTCCTCCCGCATCGAGACCTTCAGGGACACCTACCGGCTGTGGCGCATCTGGAGGGCCACGGGGCGACGGCCGTACAACCTGGACCTCTCACAGCTCACCGTGGTCTGCGAGGACTTCCTGAACTCGGTCACCACCGGCCTGGCTCACCCCCACTGGCTGAAGGGGAAGTACATGCTGCTCCGCTACGAGGACCTGGCCAGAAACCCGCTGCAGAAGACAAAGGAGATGTACGACTTCCTGGGTCTGGCCATGGATAAAAACGTGGAGGAATGGATCCACGCCAACACCAGGGGCAGCAGCGAGCCCTCGGCCAAACACAAGTTCGGCACGGTCAGAGACTCGGCGGCCAACGCGGAGAGCTGGCGGCTGAAGCTGTCTTACGACATGGTGGAGTACACGCAGGCGGTCTGCGAGAAGGCCCTCCTGCAGCTGGGCTACAAGGCTGTGAGGTCTGCGGACGAGCTGAAGAACATGTCCCTCTCATTGGTGCAGGACAAAACCTTTGTGGCTTTTTTGTAACAAGATACTTTCTTCAATGACTATTTTTGATATATTTATAAATGTTGCCTTATCAGTTTGCTAGATCATTGTTTTGGTTTCTTTTCTTTTTTTCTGAATTAATGTTTGTTCAAATTTGCACTAAACTTCAAACGTCTTTGAATGCACCAGGGGAAGAATGGATGATTCCCCATGGTTAAAAATACAGCACACTTTTAATTAAAAGAAGACAAAAAATGAGCTAGTTTACAAATTATTAGTGTCATCAACTTTTTTTCCTTCCACATATTGCCCTCATTCATCTGTAAGTTATTGTTTAATCATGAGCTAAATACTGCTCCTTTATTGGTTGGTTAGGACCAGATGTTTCCTGCACTCCTTTTATTCCGGTCTTTAACATCTTCTGGTTTATTTGTTCATTTGTTTGAGACCTGTGATGACAACTCTGGACTGTACGAGCCCTACTGTGCAATAAATTGTGAATGTTGCAGTCAACCTTTACTAGGCTGGTCTATGCCTTGGGGGAACAGAGGGGATACTAGAGGGGGTATGAGAGGGGGGAACAGAGGGGATACTAGAGGAGGTATGAGAGGGGATACTAGAGGGGGTATGAGAGGGGGGAACAGAGGGGATACTAGAGGAGGTATGAGAGGGGATACTAGAGGGGGTATGAGAGGGGGGAACAGAGGGGATACAAGAGGAGGTATGAGAGGGGATACTAGAGGGGGTAGGAGAGGGGGGAACAGAGGGGATACTAGAGAGGGTATGAGAGGGGGGGACAGAGGGGATGCTAGAGGGGGTATGAGAGGGGGTAACAGAGGGGGTATGAGAGGAGATACTTGAGGGGGTATGATAGGAGGGAACAGAGGGGGAACAGAGGGAATACTAGAGGGGGTATGAGAGGGGGGGACAGAGGGGATACTAGAGGGGATACTAGAGGGGGGACCAGAGGAGATACTAGAGAGGGTATGAGAGGGGACCAGAGGGGTTATGAGAGGGGATACTAGAGGAGGTATGAGAGGAGATACTAGAGGGGGTTTTAGAGGGGTATGAGAGGGGGTATGAGAGGAGATCCTAGAGGGGGTATGAGAGGAGATAGTAGAGGGGGTATGAGGGGTGTGAGAGGAGATACTAGAGGGGGTTTGAGAGGGGTTACTAGAGGAGATATGAGGGGGATACTAGAGGAGGTATGAGGGGAGTATGAGAGGGGGTATTGGCAACAGATGCCTCGCTGCAAAGGGTAATTGGAGACAATTAATAGGCAGCCGTGTCAGAGGGGAAGTCATCTCAGCAGAGGTCATTAATGTTTTACTGTAGTAGAGCCATCTGCCATGCGCAGGTTCAACTAATGACTGCCTTTATTCAGCTCCTGATGAGGAATCATGGACACATTATGAGTCAAACAGTAGTCCATGTTGATATTATTGCCAAATTATATTCAAAAGAAATCCAAACTGTCACTGAGCACTCTCCCCATGTACGTTTCCTCTCCCCACCTCCTCCTGTGCTGTTGGACCTTCAGGGACCTTTGAGCCTCTCCAATGAGCTGGGTGACAATGGAGCATAGTTTAGGCTGTGGATGGTGCGGTCCTTCTAATGTATCTGTGCTCAGTCGTGTTTATTTGGTTGTAAATCACTTCTCCTAAAACGCCCAGCCGAGGACTTCAGCACGAGAACATTGAGTATTGATTTGATGACTCTTGAGTTACCTGCTGATTTTGATGATTAGGAGTTTTTATCATCATTCCTTATTGATTTCCCATAAGAAGATAAACCCCCCTACCTATTCTCTGCTTTCCTATCACCGGGTGTGAAAACTCATATTTAACTTGTTTCTACTCTAGCGTGGTATATAAATAGTGAGAGACATGAGGCCTAATCCTGACTGCAGAAGAAACGGCCCAGAATCAATGTTCATGTACCACGCAATGTTACTGAGTCCACTGAGTGTGTTTACAACTCCTCATGTCTGGCTCCAGTTCACAGTGTGGAGAACATGTTACAAGACAGCACACGCTTTGTGTGTGTGTGTGTGTGTGTGTGTGTGTGTGTGTGTGTGTGTGTGTGTGTGTGTGTGTGTGTGTGTGTGTGTGTGTGTGTGTGTGTGTGTGTGTGTGTGTGTGTGTGTGTGTGTGTGTGTGTATGTGCTTGTGTGTGGTGGTCAGAAGTACTCTAGATATGTCTGGAAAAAAAACATCAAAGTGTTTAAAAATAGGTTTGAGTACAAATTAAATGCAGTAATAACCATTTTAATATGATAATGAATATTAACAAACTATAGTCTTGAGATGCAAATGAGACCAGGCCACACAACTATTTATGGATATGGATAAGGAAGGGGTTGTTGTATTCACAGTCAGGGAGCTACAGTAACAGTCTTATAGTTTAGAAACATTTTACACACAACTTCTTGGAAGAATACAAGTATTCTTCCAAGAAGCTAAATAATTGTCTGTGTACGTTGTCACGTGTAGCTGAAATACATACTAATAGCTGTTTCTGTATGCAGGCTGGATCTGAGTTGTCCTATCAAAGCCTGGTATCGCGGTAAATAACCATACGGCCAATCAGCATGCAGATGAGGAGCGGGACGGGCGTGAACAGCCTCGTAGCGCGGCAGCCCGGGCTGGAGATGCTCTCCATTGATCAGCTCCCATCTCACTGGTTCACCCTCAGAGATGAGCGTGTGAATGGGCGTCACACGTTAGCTCATCAGTATTGGTGGCTCGCGGTCCATTGAGATGCAGAGCACAAACCCTTTGATCCCCTCCCTCCTCCTGGAGCCAGAGGCAAGCTCTCTCTCTCTCTCTGTCTGTCTCTCTGTCTCTCTGTCTCTCTCTCTCTCTCTCTCTCTCTCTCTCTCTCTCTCTCTCTCTCTCTCTCTCTCTCTCTCTCTCTCTCTCTCTCTCTCTCTCTCTCTCTCTCTCTCTCTCTGCTGCTCCAGATATGTCTCTTCTTTATGCGTCTCTCTGCTCAGTGTCGGTCGCGCTCATCTCTGCCTGCTCCTCCTCAGTCTCCCCCTCGGTCTCCTCCTCAGTCTCCTCCTGGCTCCTCCTCCTCTAAAGGAGCTCTTCAATGCGCGTCTGGTTTCTTCCGTTCATTGATGGTTTCCGTGTAATGTCCGACCTCCATAATCCCGGTGTGGGCGCTGGGCTGAGGGCTGATGGGGGCTTAAAGCCAAGGCGTCTGGGGTCAGGCCTGGGGAGCGCACTGTTTAACCCTGGAAAAGAAGAAAAATTAATATCACTGATCCCTACAACACTGTATGGTCACATTCATCCATCCATTCATGATTATTACAATATCTAAATGATAGGTGAGGGGTGCAGCCCTCCCTGTAGCCCAGTGGGGAGGGCTCCAGTCTACATGAGGTCACTGTAGCCCAGTGGGGAGGGCTCCAGTCTACAGACAGTGGGGAGGGCTCCAGTCTACAGACAGTGGGGAGGGCTCCAGTCTACAGACAGTGGGGAGGGCTCCAGTCTACAGACAGTGGGGAGGGCTCCAGTCTACAGACAGTGGGGAGGGCTCCAGTCTACAGACAGTGGGGAGGGCTCCAGTCTACAGACAGTGGGGAGGGCTCCAGTCTACAGACAGTGGGGAGGGCTCCAGTCTACAGACAGTGGGGAGGGCTCCAGTCTACAGACAGTGGGGAGGGCTCCAGTCTACAGACAGTGGGGAGGGCTCCAGTCTACAGACAGTGGGGAGGGCTCCAGTCTACAGACAGTGGGGAGGGCTCCAGTCTACAGACAGTGGGGAGGGCTCCAGTCTACAGACAGTGGGGAGGGCTCCAGTCTACAGACAGTGGGGAGGGCTCCAGTCTACAGACAGTGGGGAGGGCTCCAGTCTACAGACAGTGGGGAGGGCTCCAGTCTACAGACAGTGGGGAGGGCTCCAGTCTACAGACAGTGGGGAGGGCTCCAGTCTACAGACATCAGGCAATCGTCTTCCTGGATGCACATCGATGTTTACTCCTGTCTTTAGACCCTCATTCCTGCAGAGAGCTGAAAGCCCAGGAGTGAGACCGGCCAATAGGGTTGGAGTGAGACTGGCCAATAGGGTCGGAGTGAGACCGGCCAATAGGGTGAGCCGGTGAGACCGGCCAATAGGAGGGTCGGAGTGAGACTGGCCAATGGGGCGAGCCGGTGAGCCTTTTCGTACACACCTTTCCATGATGAAGCACTATAATATCGATACAGATATTACATAAAAACATAGGCAACTCCTTTACACTGCTCACCCAATGGTGTGTGTGTGTGTGTGTGTGTGTGTGTGTGTGTGTGTGTGTGTGTGTGTGTGTGTGTGTGTGTGTGTGTGTGTGTGTGTGTGTGTGTGTGTGTATGTGTGTGTGTGTGTGCGTGTGTGCGTTTGTGTGTGTGAGTGCGTGTGCATGTGTTTGTGTCCTCTAAGGATGTGTCTCTCAGTGTTGAATCGTTGTGTACGAGTTTGAATTAAACATGATTATGCAGATGATGAATGGTTCATGTTAATTGGCGGATATCTTTGTTGCTTTCACAACGAGCGTCCTGGTGGGGAGAAAAAGCTGTTTCTTAACTGTGACGATCCACCGAGACGCACACAGTTGTAGTTGTTGTTGTTGTTGTGTGTGATGATTGTAAAGTGGCTCAGAGCGCATTACACCAGAGCTTCAGAGGCCTGCCTTTCTCCTCTCTTTAAAGGAATGGCTTTCTAGAAATCATACTCTGTGTGTTTACGCTTGGATATGTGGCATGCATAACACACACACATACACACACGCACACACACACGCAGACGCACACACACACACACACACACACACACACACACAAACACACACACACACACACAATCAGAGAGACACACACAGAAACAGACACACATTGATGGGCATTAATGATGATGCCCAGAGGAGATCTTGGAATAGTTGCAAGTAGAGTCGAGTGTGTATGTGTGTGCATGTGTGTGTGTGTGTGTGTGCGTGTGTGCTTGCTTGCATTTGTTTGCATGTGTAAGCGTGTGTGTCTGTGCGTGCGTGTGTGTGCACTTGGTTGTGTATACAGCACAGTGTGTGGTCTGTGACATTTACGTCACTGTGGTTGAGATGTGGCTGTCCTGTTCCACCCCATCACTAACACCACCCTCCTCCCATCACCTCTCCTCCCTCCTCGCCTCCTCCCCTCCTCTCCTCCCCCTCCTCCCATCCCCTCTCCTCCCCTCCCCGCTCCTCTCTCCTCCCCCTCCTCTCCTCCCCCTCCTCCCATCACCTCTCCTCCCTCCTCGCCTCCTCCCCTCCTCTCCTCCCCCTCCTCGCCTCCTCCCCTCCTCTCCTCCCCCTCCTCCCATCCTCTCCTCCCCCTCCTCCCATCCTCTCTCCTCCCTCCTCGCCTCCTCCCCTCCTCTCCTCCCCCTCCTCCCATCCCCTCTCCTCCCTCCTCGCCTCCCCTCTTCTCCTCCCCCTCCTCCTCCTCTCTCCTCCCCTCCTCTCTTCCCCCTCCTCCCCTCCCCTCCCCTCTTCTCCTCCCCCTCCTCCTCCTCCTCTCTCCTCCCCTCCCCTCTCTCCTCCCCCTCCTCCCATCCCCTCTCCTCCCTCCTCGCCTCCCCTCTTCTCCTCCCCCTCCTCCTCCCCTCTCCTCCCTCCTCCCCTCCCCTCCTCTCCTCCTCCTCCCATCCCCTCTCCTCCCTCCTCCCCTCCCCTCCTCTCCTCCTCCTCCCCCTCTCCTCCCTCTTCCCATCCCCTCTCCTCTCCTCCCCCTCCTCTCCTCCCCCTCCTCCCATCCCCTCTCCTCCCTCCTCCCCTCTTCTCCTCCCCCTCCTCCTCCTCTCTCCTCCCCTCCTCTCCTCCCCCTCCTCCCCTCCCCTCCCCTCTTCTCCTCCCCTCCTCCTCCTCCTCTCTCCTCCCCTCCCCTCTCTCCTCTCCCTCCTCCTCCTCCCCTCTCCTCCCTCCTCCCCTCCCCTCTCCTCCTCCTCCTCCCCTCCTCTCTCCTCCCTCCTCCTCCCCTCCCTCCTCCTCCTCTCTCCTCCCCTCCTCTCTCCTCCCTCCTCCTCCTCTCTCCTCCCCTCCTCTCTCCTCCCTCCTCCTCCCCTCCCTCCTCCTCCTCTCTCCTCCCCTCCTCTCTCCTCCTCCTCCTCCCCTCCTCTCTCCTCCCTCCTCCTCCTCCTCTCCCCTCCTCCTCCTCCTCCTCCTCCTCTCTCCTCCCCTCCTCTCTCCTCCTCCTCCTCCTCCTCCTCTCTCCTCCCCTCCTCTCTCCTCCTCCTCCTCCCATCCCCTCTCCTCCCTCCTCCCCTCCCCTCTTCTCCTCCCCCTCCTCCTCCTCTCTCCTCCCCTCCTCTCTCCTCCCTCCTCCTCCCCTCCCTCCTCCTCCTCCCCCTCCTCCTCCTCCTCTCTCCTCCCCTCCTCTCTCCTCCCTCCTCCTCCCCTCCCTCCTCCTCCCCTCCCCTCCTCCTCCTCCTCTCCCCTCCTCCTCCTCCTCCTCCTCCTCCTCTCTCCTCCCCTCCTCCTCCTCTTCTCCTCCCCCTCCTCCTCCTCTCTCCTCCCCTCCTCTCTCCTCCCTCCTCCTCCCCTCCCTCCTCCTCCCCTCCCCTCCCTCCTCCTCCTCTCCCCTCCTCCTCCTCCTCCTCCTCTCTCCTCCCCTCCTCCTCCTCTCTCCTCCCCTCCTCTCTCCTCCCTCCTCCTCCCCTCCTTCCTCCTCTCCTCCCCTCCTCCTCCTCTCTCCTCCCCTCCTCTCTCCTCCCTCCTCCTCCCCTCCCTCCTCCTCCTCTCCTCTCCCCCCCTCCTCCTCCTCTCTCCTCCCCTCCTCTCTCCTCCTCCTCCTCCCATCCTCCCTCCTCCCTCCTCCCCTCCCCTCTCTCCTCCCCCTCCTCCTCCTCTCTCCTCCCCTCCTCTCTCCTCCCTCCTCCTCCCCTCCCTCCTCCTCCTCTCCCCTCCTCCTCCTCCACTCATTCCCCTCCTCTCCATATTGGAATACCACCAGTTGATGTGCTTCCTAATGCGAGCCGTCAGTGGGCTGACAGCAGATCGCTCCGGGAACACAACACGTTGCATCAGTTCTTCTTAGAGTCATTTGGTTCAGGATGCTAAGTGTCAATGTGCACTGAGACTTGGTTCATGATCTATCGTGTTATGATTTGCAATGGTTTGTACCTATCCTTCAGTCCAACCAGAGTATTACTGTAGTAAACTACTCCATTATGTGGGTTGGATTGACAGACAGACAGACAGACAGACAGACGGACAGGCAGACAAACAGACAGTCGGTGAGAAGATACGATAATCCTTAACCAAAAACAAAGCTAAACACATCACCCCAAGCATCCCGTTTCAATGCACAAAGGGAGTATTCCGAAGTCCTTACATTGGTGTGATGTGTTCATGGGGGTCTTAGGAGCAACGATAATGGCCCTAGTGAACACCAAAATCACAAAGTTACTTCACATAACAGATCGATAAGGGGAATATTGGATACTTATTGGAATATAGATAGCAATTTCAACATGATGTACCCTGTAATGAACCGATGAAAACGTTCTTCCTTAGGGGAAGGGAGGCCGGGGGAGGGGAGGGGGAGGGGAGGGGAGGCAGGGGGAGGGGAGGGGAGGGGAGGGGAGGCAGGGGGAGGGGAGGGGAGGCAGGGGGAGTGGAGGGGAGGGGAGGGGAGGCAAGGCAGGGGGAGGGGAGGGGAGGGGAGGGGAGGGGAGGCAGGGGGAGGGGAGGGGAGGGGAGGGGAGGCAGGGGGAGTGGAGGGGAGGGGAGGCGAGGCAGGGGGAGGGGAGGGGAGGCAGGGGGAGTGGAGGGGAGGGGAGGCAGGGGGAGGGGAAGGGAGCGGAGGTGAACAGAACCAGGGGCAGAGGAAGTGGAGGGGGCCCCTGTAGTAGGGGGCTCTAAGGAATGGACACTGAACTTTGGAGCAGGGGGGCGAATCATGGACTCAGTTCAGGGGTCCAGCGTGAGGTCTGACAGACAGCAGGGGATGAGTAGATGGAGGTGTGTTGATGACAGCGGAGAGCAGGTGTGGAGGAAACCCAAGGACCAGGGGGGGGGCCAGACCGGCCTCACAGGTGACCCCAGAAGAGGGCTCTCTGTTGGTCCATGGCTGGTCGGGGAACGCCGTCACTATGGTGGGCAAAGAGTGAGGTCACTCTGAGGCCCACCCAGAGTGACCTCACCCCGAGGCCCAGAGACCTCACCCCGAGGCCCAGAGACCTCACCCGAGGCCCAGAGACCTCACCCCAAGGCCCAGAGACCTCACCCCGAGGCCCAGATACCTCACCCCAAGGCCCAGAGTGACCTCACCCCGAGACCCAGAGTGACCTCACCCCAGAGACCTCACCCCGAGGACCAGAGTGACCTCACCCCGAGGTCCAGAGACCTCACCCCGAGGCCCAGAGACCTCACCCCGAGGCCCAGAGACCTCACCCCGAGGCCCAGAGTGACCTCACCCGAGGCCCAGAGACCTCACCCCGAGGCCCAGAGTGACCTCACCCCGAGGCCCAGAGTGACCTCTCGGGGTGAGGTCTCTGGGCCTCGGGGTGAGGTCTCTGGGCCTCGGGGTGAGGTGTCTGGGCCTCGGGTTGAGGTCTGTATGGCTGTCCTGGGTTCTTTATTTCCGAGGCCGCAGCGCAGCACAGAGCTCTATCTCTAGGGGCGATTCAAATGTGATCATTAAAATTGGATTTGTGATTCAAGAAAAGAACACATCACGAATTCCATAGCTCCAATTTTTAATGCGGCAGTAAATACGAGGCGGACGGATTCAGACTGAGAATCCGCTCGCCCCCACCCCCGCCCCCACCACCGCCCCCAGCCCCGCCCCCAGCCCCCCCCAGCCCCCCGTTCCCCTGTCAATCATCTCCTTGCTTTTCGTTGCCGTATTGAGCGGGCCGAGATGACAACAGGAAGCCATACTTCTCCTCGCTGCCATAAATATTTTAGTACCCAGAATCCACCTCTGCTTCCTGATCCTGTCGTCTCGTCAGAGCCGTGACTCACTGCGGCCGCGGAGCCGCGGAGCCGCCGAGCCCGGCCCCACTGGGGTGCGCCCTCTGCAGCACCGTGCACATACCCTGCAGCACCGTGCACGCACCCACACACCCACATCCTGGGGCAGGGTGTTGCCAGGTAACTCACACTTCAGTTCAATTCAATGCTTTAGGTCTTGATTCGATTCGATATTGATTTGATTCGATTTGATATTGATCCAATTGCTTCGATATCGATTCAATAATCCGTGCAGTTGACAAAAATACCTAAATATTATTTAGAATTATCCATTTCTAAATGAATTAACCATTTCATTGTGCTTTAACAAGCAAAAAGGGAATACACCATAGTATAGTTGTAATGGCCGTTTCTGTTTTTTGTTAAGCTCACTTCGACCCGTGATTTGTATACGCCTACCTAGGCACAGGCGCAGGTGATTTTAGGTCACGCCCACCGCTCTAGCATAGTTGGAAAGTAATGTCGGGCGGCGTGGCATGTTTTGGGCAAGATAAAAAGATTTTACCACACACCTAATACAAGCATTTTGGATTATGGAAATAGAAAACATTTGTTAGAACTTCATGCAAAGAAGACCATTGGAATAAACAGAACTCTATTTTGGAAACTTGTGTTTGTGCGTAAACTTGAAGCCGAATCCACGTCACCCACGGCCTTTAGTTTGGAACATTGGAAAATGGAAAAAAGGCCGTTACATTAAGTAAAATCTTTCTTTCGTTTGGACATCGAACTTGGAAGATATCGAATTGAATTGGATTATCTGTTGGAACGTTTCTGTTGGATTACTGGAATTTGGAAGCCGAAACGAGAAGACGTGAGTAACAGCTGACTGACTAACAGCTGACTCTGAAGCAACCCGCAACGTCGGGGTGGACCCGCTTGAGCTGCAGTTTAAAGACTTAAAAGAAGACAAAGCAAAGACTCTTTAGTTTGAAAACATTCTTTGGATTTTTGCGGAAACAAACCTAGTTGGAACATTATGCAGCAGGAGCAGGAAGATTTGGGAAAGGAAAGGGAAGTTTTAAGTTTAATTAAGAAGCGAAGTGGAAAACTCGGCGCTCTCACACGAAAGCGGAATGAAATTCACACTTTGATCGATAATGGAGAGAATACCACCGTCATTGAAGAACACATGAAAGTTTACAATCGTTTCCTGGAGGAGTTTATGGACGTACAAGTGGCTGTGCAAAGCTTATTGAACGAGGACGAGAGAGAATCTGACCACACCGACTGGTATGAACCCAAATTGATAAGCTGCAGAGAATTTATTGATGACATAGAAACGTGGCTAAAACAAGACGCCTCGCAGGATGCCGCTAATAATGTAAGCGCCGTGGAAAATGTGTCTCACGCTGCATCTCGTAAAAGCTATGACGTAGAGCCCCACGATAGCGTCTCACAGACCGCAAAACCCGCACGCCCCAGTAGCAAAGCAGCTGCGAGCAAGTCCTCTAGTTCATCCTCTGCCAGTAGAAAAAGTAAAACCCTTTCAGAGATGGCAATTCAGGCCGAGCTGGAGCGCGTAACCCTGCTAAAGCAGGCTGACGCGTTACAAGGAAAACACGCGCTTGAACTTGAAGAAGCCCAATTAAACGCAGTAATGAAAGCCAAAAGAGAAACGCTGTCCGTTAAAACTAATTTGGCCATCGCAAAGGCGAAGTCACAGGTGTTTAAAGAACAAGAAGAAACACAAAAATCGAAAAGTCTAGCGTCCTCTGGAGCCTCTACACCCACACAATTCATATCGCCCCAAAGAGCTATGAAACAGACAAAAATGTCACCGGCTCCCGTTCCGTTGTCTACCGTTGGACCTACTACGTCAGTCGCCCCCCCCCATATATGCAAAAAGCAAAGCAAAAACACGTCATCTACAGCAAAGTGCAGACAGTAATAATGACCAACCCGATTTAGCTGAAGCAATGCGCAAACAAAATGAGATTACTGCAATGCTGATTAAGCAGCAGAGACAGTCACTTTTACCACCCATACAAGTACCAGTTTTTGATGGTGATCCCCTGCAATTCAGATCCTTTATCAAAGCATTTGAACAAGGCATTGAGAGCAAGACAGATGATATGCAGGTTAAGCTTTATTATTTAGAGCAATTCACATCTGGGCAGCCCAGAAAGCTGGTGCAGAGCTGCATGCATATGAGCCCACAAACTGCATTCGGAGAGGCTAAAAAGCAGTTGGAGTGGAACTTCGGAAGCAAAGTGAAAGTTACAGCTGCATTTCTGAACAAGGCATTGGATTGGCCAGCCCTGAAAGCAGATGACGGCGTAGGTGTAGCATTAAGATCATACACATTTTTCCTAAGAACCAGTTATAACACAACGGAGGACGCCGGATATTTGGACGAAATGGAAAACTCCTCACACATGAAGGTGTTCGTCTCCAAGCTGCCGTTCAGGATGCGTGAGTCCTGGAGGATGAAAGTGTGCAGCATCAGAGAGGAGCAAAAACGGAGAGTGAAATTCAAAGACCTACTGGACTTCCTGGAAAGGCAAGTGAGAGCTGCAATGGACCCCGTCTTCTGTGAAATTCAAAATACAAGAGCAAAAGCCACAACACCACCAACCCCCAAGTCAATTGGAAAAGCCAAAGGCAGCAGCTTCGCCACCTCTGTTGCTCAGGTGCCACACCAGAGTGACACGCCCAACGCTGGAAATGCAGGCAAAATTCAGTGCTTGTTTTGCAATGACGGCCACATACTTGACAAGTGCACAACATTCAAAAAGAAACCAAACAAAGACAAAATTACGTTTTTACAGAGCAAAGGCGTGTGCTTTGGATGCTTAGTACAAGGTCACTTAAGCAGGAACTGTCAAGAAAGGCTGACATGCCGCACCTGCAGTATGAATCATCCAACAGTTCTGCACATCGAACCAAAACCTCAGAACACCCCAGCCGACCATGAAACACAAACGGTCTCCAACGCACTTGTGTCCTTGGACTCTGAAGGTGATACTGGGGTCGGTTCTAAAGAATGCTCGCTGTCTGTTCTACCTGTCAAAGTCAGACTAAACAAAAGCACAAAAGTAATCGAAACATACGCTTTCTTGGACCCAGGCAGCTCAGCCACATTCTGTACCGAGTCATTAATGACTCAGCTGAACGCACCTGGACAAAAAATGGACATACTGCTGAAGACGATGGGGCAGGAGAAGTATGTGAGTAGTCATAAGATCTCTGGCTTGGAAGTAGCTGCCTTAAATGACAACAAATTCTTGAGACTGCCAGATGTGTACACTCAAAAGTCAATCCCTGTCACGAAAGACAACATACCCAAAGAAGAAGACCTTAAAAAATGGCCTTACTTACAAGAAGTGGAACTGACGCCCATCAATGCAAGTATTGGACTGCTGATTGGTGCAAACGCACCTAAAGCACTGGAACCATGGAAAATAGTCAACAGTGAAGGTAATGGACCCTACGCTGTCCAGACTCGTCTTGGATGGGTCATCAACGGCCCACTTGGACAAGAAGATAGCGACGACAGCGATACAGCTTCCGTACAGGTGAATCGCATCTCATTAGGAAAATTGGAAGAAATGTTGATTAAGCAGTATAATCAAGATTTTGTCGAACAGCACTGTGACGAACACGCTGAATTGTCTGTGGAGGACAAACAGTTTATGGAAATACTGTCAAGTGTGAGCTCCATTTACGACCCACTAGGGTTCTTAAGCCCGGTGATACTCCCCGCAAAGCAGATTCTGCAGCAGCTGTGCAAGTTGAAGCTGGCGTGGGATGAGGCAATACCACCAGAGATGGCACAAACATGGCAAAGGTGGGTGGATGATTTGATTCTGTTACACTCATTCAGTGTCAGAAGATGCTTCACACCTAGTGAATATGGAAATGTAGAAATGGCACAGCTGCATCACTTTTGTGATGCCAGCGAAGTTGGATTCGGTGCCGTATCATACTTACGGCTAACTAACAGCGAGAAGGAAGTGTGTGTTGCTTTTGTTATAGGCAAAGCAAGGGTGGCTCCACTCAATCACGTCACCATACCTCGCCTGGAACTGGCCGCAGCAGTCGTTGCTGTGCGCCTGGACAAGATGCTGTCAAAACAGTTGGAGCTCAACCTCAGTGAGTCAGTCTTTTGGTCCAACAGCATGACCGTCCTAAAATACATTGCAAACACCACCACTCGCTTTAAGACCTATGTAGCCAATAGAGTTTCCATCATAAGTTCACTGTCTAATGTCGGTCAGTGGAGACATGTTGGCTCTAAGATGAATCCTGCAGACGCAGCTTCGCGAGGCATGAAAGTTGGAGCCTTCCTGAAGTCCTCAAACTGGATCACTGGTCCTGACTTTCTCGGAAAAACCGAGCGTGAGTGGCCAGCAAGCGTGGACAAAGCATCCCTGCATCCGGACGCTGACCCAGAAGTGAGAGAGGAGGTCCTTTCCTTCGCTGCACAGGCGGAAGAAGTATGTCCCACCACTAAACTGCTGCTGCACTTCTCTAGTTGGACAAGGCTCAAGAGAGCCGTGGCATGGATTATGAAACTGAAAGAAAAGCTAAGGCTAAAGATAAAAGAAAATGCACAATGTGGAGATCAAACTCCTGTCAAACAGGTAAAGAAAACAAACTACTTACCACTCACAGTCGATGACCTGCTCTTAGCAGAGGAGGCAATAGTGCGCTTTGTGCAAAAGAAACATTACTCCAGCGAATTGGCTGCACTGAAATCAGGTGGTGTAAAGAAATCCAGTCAACTGTACAAACTTGACCCCATTGCTATTGATGATGTATTGAGAGTTGGTGGTAGGCTGAGCAGGTCCGCTCTACCTGTGGAAACAAAACACCCTGCAATACTACCAAAAGAAAGTCACGTCTCAAAGCTCATTCTTCAACATGTACACAATAAAGTTGGTCACAGGGGAAGAAATCATATGCTCTCAACCCTACGACGACAGTACTGGATTCCTCATGCAAATGCAGCAGCCAGAAAGATCATCAGTGAGTGTGTGATATGCCTAAAGCAGCGCCAAAGACCAGGTGAGCAGAAAATGTCTGACCTGCCTGTTGACAGAGTCACAGCTGATGCCCCACCATTCACACATGTGGGCCTAGATTATTTTGGGCCAATAGAAGTTAAGAAAGGCAGAAGCCTAGTTAAAAGATATGGAGCACTTTTTACTTGCCTAACCTGTCGCGCAGTACACCTGGAGGTGGCGCATTCCCTCAATACAGATTCCTGTATAAACGCCATCAGGAGGTTTATCTGCCGCAGAGGCCAAGTCAAAGAAATCCGGACGGATAATGGAACCAACTTCGTCAGCACAAACCGTGAGTTGAAACAAGCCATCGCAGAGTT
The DNA here is from genome assembly GCF_902167405.1 of Gadus morhua. NCBI lineage: Eukaryota > Metazoa > Chordata > Actinopteri > Gadiformes > Gadidae > Gadus > Gadus morhua. The sequence goes on along the minus strand of NC_044061.1, from coordinate 498,291 downwards.
GAATCACAGCAAAATTCAGAAAAGCTTGATGCAGGATGGAATTAAATGGACATTTAACCCCCCATATGGAGCCCACCATGGTGGCGTATGGGAACGCTTGGTGCAGGACGTAAAAAGATTGCTGCGTTCTGTAACTAACCAACAAGCCCTAGACGATGAAGCCCTGCAGACAGTCTTCTGTGAAGCGGAGGCCATACTGAACGACCGTCCAATCACCACCTCCTCTGGCGATCCCAATGACATCGAGGCCTTGACTCCAAACCACCTTCTTCAGCTGAAAGGTAAACCCATCTTGCCACCAGGTTTATTCAAGAAGGATGACCTGTACGCTCGGAGACGCTGGAGGCAAGTGCAATACATCGCCGACCTCTTCTGGAAGAGGTGGACGACCGAGTACCTCCCTCAACTGCAAGAGCGGCAGAAGTGGAACAAAGTTCACAGAAACTTCACAGTTGGTGACATCGTGCTCGTGGTGGAAGAGTCCGCACCCAGAGGTGCGTGGCCCATTGGGCGCATCACCGACACCATGGCAGACTCCAAAGGGTGCGTTCGACGGGTCCGTGTCAAGACACAGACCAACGAGTTGGAAAAGCCCATCACCAAGATCTGCCTCCTGGTGGGGGTAGTTTAAGGGGCAACAGTGAATGTTCGCCTCCAACGGAGTCATGTTCTTGAACCTCTGACTCTACACATCTACAGATGCTCACTTACTGATTTAGTCCGTGATGCAATAGGCGTCACAACCTTTATGCTGAAAACATGCACACAGTCCATAAGCACACAGAACACAT
>NC_044061.1:472500-495000 GCF_902167405.1 Gadus morhua | reverse complement strand
GTGCAGCGCACTCACACACACACACACACACACACACACCCACACCCCCACACACACACACACACACACACACACACACACACACACACACACACATAACCCAGCTATACAAATTAAAAAAGTATCCCAATAGAAGTCAATGCGGAAAAAACTTTGACTTCAACCATCCAAAGGTGAACAACTCTGAGTTGCTAAAGCTGGTAAACGTATAGAAGCCGTGCGTTAGCAGATCTCTACAGCGACAGGAGCCACTAAAACACGCAATCAAAGAAAAACGATCGGCTTCAAAGTCCGCCTCAAAGCAACCCGGGGACTTGAGATTTGCCGTGCGTGCTCATTAGCCATGCTAACATAAGCATGTTAGCATGCTCGAAGAATATTGTGCACACAACAAGTAAACTCATGCAACCACAAGCATTTTCTACAGACATCATGTGTGGTTAGAAGACGGCCTCTCGCTGGACCGTGGTTGACCTCCTAGGCTCAAGGGAAGCTCTGCCAGACCGGTCCGTCTGATGAGTGGATCCGCTCACAAAATAACACATTTCTTTTACCAATTGAACCACTTTAGATCTGATTCTGCCACACTGCTACGTTGTAGGAAGTAAAAGATGCACACAATCTTTCTTTATTTTTCTCTCCACCGAATATTTGGATATTCGTTTGGAAATCTAACGAATATTCAAGGCTCAAAGTCGACCAATCGGATGGTCAATTGGTGCAGTGAGGCTGAACAAACCCACTCAGATGATCGCAGACTTCTTCACAACAACATCAAACTCTTTTTGTTTGGTTTGGATTGATAGAGCCCTATAAGTACAGCTAAAGATTCCTGTAAAACTGGGTGACCACTTAACGATAGGGAACTCATCTATGTTATCTACGGTATTGTTTTATCTGGACACGTAACAAGTGCCATTTTGAGAGGGGACCTTGGAACTAGTCTATTCGTTGTTTCCTGATTCAGGTTGGTTTTATTACCCTATAAAATATATCAAGACAGAAATATATTCAAAATAATCAAATAATCGAAAATTTTATTATAAATCATTAATTGTATTTTTCACCACAAATATCTTCTTTAAGCAGTTGAAAAACATATACGTAGATATTATATAATTTGTTGTTATTTAAACCAACGCAAACTGAATAATGGTGCCACTGCCTTTTAGCAGTCTATCATTTAAGCAGTAAGGTAAATGCTGTCAAGATTATTCTGCATCATGGATCTCCGATATAATTATAGTTGTTTTTATCTATAAAGGAGTCCAGTCTTTGAAGTCCAAATATTTAGCTTAAAGACTGAAAAAGTGTGCTAGTACATTTCTGTGAGCGACCTATTTTCTTTTGGCAGCTCTCCTGCAGCAGTTTTAACAGTTCTCACCGTTAAAGGACAGCGTTGTTTCAGATGGGAGCCGGGAGCCCGTGGCCCTAGCCATGCAACTCCAAATAGAATATCTCTTGACACGCCTTTTTGCAGAGAAATAATTGAAAATCCATATCTATAATTACGCAGGACATTGTTCACACTTTTTGCCTAAAGAGCAGAAACCTAGAGAGGAGAATGTGCAGACTGCCTCCAACTGCAGAGATACAGACTAATTTGCTTTGTATGGCAATACTATTGAGTGAATGTCTCGTGCCACAGGATTATGAATTGTGCAGCGATGAAAATGCAGTTTGATCCATACCCATGCCCTAGTTGATCTGTGCTCCGCTGCAAATGTTTATTACATATAACAAATCACTGGTTTGCATGAATTAGGCTTAGTTAGCAGCCCTGAACACCCCCTTAACCAATTCTTTGAATTGCTACCATCTGGCCGCAGATATAGGGTACTAGACTGGAGAAAAGCCTGTTTTAAAAGTGGTTTTGTCCCCTCAGCTATCACAGCACTGAACAATCCTTCATCACTGTATATTGTCCATGTCATGTTTATTTCTGTCTACATTTTTTTCTGTTTATCTGTCATATGTGTGGGAAAATAGTTTATTTGTTATCTGTGAGCCTCACAGTGTTGTGGGGAGGAAGGGGGGGGAGGAGGGGGAGGAGGGGGAAGAGGGGAGGAGGGGAGGAGGGGGAGGAAGGGGGAGGAGGAGGGGAGGAGGGGGAGGAGTGGGTGGAGGGGAGGAGGGGGAGGAGGGGGAGGCGGGGGAGGAGGGGGAGGAAGGGGAGGAGGGGAGGAGGGGAGGAGGGGGAGGAGTGGGAGGAGGGGAGGAGGGGAGGAGTGGGAGGAGGGGAGGAGGGGGAGGAGGGGAAGGAGTGGGAGGAGGGGAGGAGGGGGAGGAGGGGAGGAGGGGAGGAGGGGGAGGTGAAACACTTGTTTTATCCTCCAGGTCAGGATGTAAAGTCGACCGCCGACGGGAGCCCAAGCCCCTCCCTGCTGCAGTAGCTGACAGAGAGGGCCTGTTCGGGTCGTGCTCCTGTCCGTCAGAGGGCCAGGAGGAGAGGCCCCGCCCCGCCCTGTTGCAGTGGCTGACAGAGAGGGTCTGGTTGGGTCGTGCTCCTGTCCGTCAGAGGGCCAGGAAGAGAGGCCCCGCCCACTGACCTTTCCTAATCAGAACCCGCTCAGCGGTTGTTCCTCAGCAGGGGGAGTGTCACCTCTCTGGACATCTGGGACCAGCAGGGGGCGCGAGTGTGTGGGTGTGTGTGTGTGTTCGTGTGGGTGGGTGGGTGTGGGTGTGTGTGTGTGGGTGTGGGTGTGGGTGTGTCTGTGTCTATGTGTGTTATTGTGAGTGTGTGTGTGTGTGTTGTACATGTGTGTGTGTGTGTGTGTGCGTGTCTGAAGGCAGTGTAGCACGTGGCTCTCCACACCAACTGTTCTCAGCTCAACACCACCTGCTCCGTAATCGCTGCATATCCAAAGCATGATTGCATTCTCTGTTGGCTCAATGTGTATTTTCAATGAGGTTCTCTCTCTCTCTCTCTCTCTCTCTCTCTCTCTCTCTCTCTCTCTCTCTCTCTGTGTCTCTCTCTCTCTCTCTCTCTCTCTCTCTCTCTCTCTCTCTCTCTCTCTCTCTCTCTCTCTCCCTCTCTCTCTCTCTTTGTCTCTGTCTCTCTCTGTCTCTCTCTCTCTCCCTCTCTATGTATCTCTCTCTCTCTCTCTCTCTCTCTCTCTCTCTCTCTCTCTCTCTCTCTCTCTCTCTCTCTCTCTCTCTCTCTCTCTCTCTCTCTCTCTCTCTCTCTCTCTCTCTCTCTCTCTCCCCCTCCCCCTCCCCCTCTCCCTCTCTCCCTCTCCCTCTCTCTCTCTCTCTCCCGCTCCTCCTCCCGCTCCTCCTCCCTCTCTCTCCCTCTCTCTCCCTCTCCCTCTCTCTCCCTCTCCCTCTCCCTCTCTCTCCCTCTCTCCTCCTCCCTCTCTCTCTCCCTCTCTCTCTCTCTCGCTCTCCCTCTCCCTCTCTCTCTCTCTCTCCCTCCCTCTCTCTCTCCCTCTCCCTCTCTCTCCCTCTCCCTCTCTCTCCCTCTCTCCTCCTCCCTCTCTCTCTCCCTCTCCCTCTCTCTCCCTCTCCTCCTCCCTCTCTCTCCCTCTCCCTCTCCCTCTCTCCTCCTCCCTCTCTCTCTCCCTCTCCCTCTCTCTCCCTCTCCTCCTCCCTCTCTCTCTCCCTCTCCCTCTCTCTCTCTCTCTCTCTCTCTCTGCTGGTGTTGCTTCCCAGCAGTTAGCGACCTGTCGCTGTCCAAACTGCCGCACCAGATGGCTCCACCCCCGCTCTGAGGTTTGTGCGTATCGCTCACACACTGCTCTGAAAACTCAAGATAGTAATCAAGTCTTTTTGGAGGCGGCCGATCACTAACCCCAGAGAGTATCACTGACCCCAGAGAGGATCACTGACCCCAGAGAGGATCACTGACCCCAGAGAGGATCACTGACCCCAGAGAGGATCACTGACCCCATTAGGATCACTGACACCATTAGGATCACTGACCCCATTAGGATCACTGACCCCATTAGGATCACTGACACCATTAGGATCACTGACACCCTTAGGATCACTGACACCATTAGGATCACTGACACCATTAGGATCACTGACACCATTAGGATCACTGACACCATTAGGATCACTGACACCATTAGGATCACTGACACCATTAGGATCACTGACCCCATTAGGATCACTGACCCCATTAGGATCACTGACCCCATTAGGATCACTGACCCCAGAGAGGATCACTGACACCATTAGGATCACTGACCCCATTAGGATCACTGACACCATTAGATCACTGACCCCAGAGAAGATCACTGACACCATTAGGATCACTGACACCATTAGGATCACTGACCCCATTAGGATCACTGACCCCATTAGGATCACTGACCCCATTAGGATCACTGACACCATTAGGATCACTGACACCATTAGGATCACTGACACCATTAGGATCACTGACACCATTAGGATCACTGACACCATTAGGATCACTGACACCATTAGGATCACTGACACCATTAGGATCACTGACCCCATTAGGACCACTGACCCCATTAGGATCACTGACCCCATCAGGATCACTGACCCCATTAGGATCACTGACCCCAGAGAGGATCACTGACGCCATTAGGATCACTGACCCCATTAGGATCACTGACCCCATTAGGATCACTAACCCCGGCTTTCCTCCGGCCTTCACAGGCCACAATTCAGCCCATGATGAACAAAGACGTAACAAAATTGAAACATTAAATTCAGTCCAATCATTCACCAGTCCATTAAATAAAACACTACACCAGTGTGGTATTTCTGTCTTAGTGTCAGTGATTTATTAATTCATCATTTTGTGTCTTTTACACTTTGGAAATTGTACTTTCCCTTAATGAAACGAGCAAAATGAGGCGCTTTCGCAGATTGTAACGAGAGATGACACGGAATTACCAGTCGATGAATAATTTAGAAGGCCTTTAATACGAAGGTCTTACAGTATCTTCCTACCTGCACATGGAATTTAGATCTGATCGCCAATCTATTAGAAGCCACAATCAATCACTCAACATGATGATGATTTATCCTATTATGTCATTAATAATGAATGAATAGGTTGTGGTCGAGCTCAGTATTTGTTTATATTTGAATACCATATGAAAGCCTATCCTGGCCTTGTTGTGTAATAAACCCTCCATCTCCCCCTTCTGCACTGTTTCAGTTATTTACGGACATGCCAGTTCATATCTGCTGTGACATTTTAAACTAAGAGCTTTATTTATAGACTGTTCTGACGTTCCCACAAAAAGCACCCACAGATAATACCATACCACTACTGGGTAACACTAGTCCTCATCGATGTCCGCCCGGAATCAGCTTTCCTCAGAAGTATTGATTATATTGTTGACTGTAAGCATTGCAGCTAGATCGGAACATGTGTTGTGGAGCACACGGTGGCGGGTTAGGGCTAGGGTTAGGGTTAGGGTTAGGGTTACAAGGTGGGTAGGTGGTTAGGGCACAAGGTGGCAGGGGTCTGGAGAAGGACCAGAAGGCAGCGGCTGAGTACGAGTTGGAACTCCAAGACACACACACACACCCATCCCCCCCCCCCCCCCCCCCCCAACCACACACACACACACACACACACACACACACACACACACACACACACACACACACACACACACAGCGAGGGCCTGGGGTCCGCTCTATAGTGGGGGGGGTGCAGGCGGGAGATACTGGTCCCATCTTGCCGTTTGCCCCTGGGGGTTTAGATGTGAGCAGAGGGCGGGGCGTCGTGTGTTGACTGCAGCCCCCCTGACCCCGCCCTGAACCCCCATCACTCCCCTGTAGCCTCAGACCTGAGTCCTCCCTCTCCCCCCCCTCCTCCTCCTCCTCCTCCTCCTCCCCCCCCCCCCCTCCTCCTCTCCCCCCTCCTCCTCCTCCTCCTCCTCCCCCCCCCCCCCCCTCCTCCTCCTCCTCCTCCCCCCTCTCCCCCCTCCTCCTCCTCCTCCCCCCCCCTCCTCCTCCTCCCCCTCTCCCCCCTCCTCCTCCTCCTCCCCCCCCCTCCTCCTCCTCCTCCTCTCCCCCTCCTCCTCCTCCTCCTACTCTCCTCGTCCTCCTCCTCCTGCTCCTCCTCCTCCTCCTCCTCCTCCTCCTCCTCCTCCCCCTCTCCCCCTCCTACTCTCCTCGTCCTCCTCCTCCTGCTCCTCCTCCTCCTCCTCCTCCCCTCTCCCCCTCCTCCTCCTCCTCCTACTCTCCTCGTCCTCCTCCTCCTGCTCCTCCTCGTCCTCCTCCTCCTGCTCCTCCTCCTCCTCCTCCTCCTCCTCCTCCTCCCCCTCTCCCCCCTCCTCCTCCTCCTCCTCCTCCCCCCCCCCCCTCCTCCTCCTCCTCCTCCTCCTCCTCCCCCTCACCCTCCTCCTCCTCCTCCTCCTCCTCCCCCCTCCTCCTCTCCCCCTCCTCCTCCTCCTCCTCCTCCCCCCTCCTCTCCTCCTCCTCCTGCTCCTTCTCCTCCAACTCCTCCTCCTCTTTCCCCCCCCCCCCCCCCCTCCTCCTCCTCCCCCCTCTCCTCTTTCAGGGCTGGCTTAGCTACGGTTCAGCCTATCAGGGCTGGCATAGCTACGGTTCAGCCTATCGGCGCTGGCGTATATACGGTTCAGCCTATCAGGGCTGTTGCAACAACGGTTCGGCCTATCAGGGCTGTCGTACCTACGGTTCAGCCTATCAGGGCTGTTGTACCTACAGTTCAGCCTATCAGGGCTGTTGCACCTACGGTTCATCCTATCAGGGCTGATGTACCCACGGTTCAGCCTATCAGGGCTGCTGTACCTACGGTTCAGCCTATCAGGGCTGACCTCGCGTGGGGAGAACAGAAGCTTGGAGCAGGAGGCCCCGCCCCTCGCTCTGAGGACGGAGAAACGCTGCAGGGTTTATAAACCCAGGAACTGAGGACCACTTCCACTGAGATCTGTAGTGGGCACCTTCACTGGGAGCCAGCTTGATAACTGGTCTCTCGCTCTTTCTCCCTCCCACCCTCTCTCACACCCGCTCTCCCACACACTCGCTCAATCTCTTTCTCTCAGTCTCTTGCACAGTCTCTCCCTCACACACAAACCAACCCTTTCACTCTCCCCCTATCTCACACCCATACGCCCTCCCTCTCCTGCTATACACCATTCCCTCCCTCCCTCCCTCTTTTCCTCCTCCTCCTCCTCTTCTGCCCTCAGCGTTTCCACTCTTCCTCCTTCTCCCTCCCCTCCCCTCCCTGCTCCCTCTGTATCTCGTCTCGTCACACATTTTTCTAATTGCCATTCTGTGGGAGCTTTTCTCTTCTGTCTTAGTGGCGTTATTCTGTGTCCGTCTCTTGCCTCCCGTCCTAGTAGACCTTGTTTCCTTCTTTAGGTGCATGCTGTGTTGTGCAGCGACGCTTGGAAAAGGTAGAGCAATAAATAGCCCTGCCTCTCCGTGCTGCGTTGCTCCCTCTGAGACGCCGGGTACGTTGAGATGCACTCCAGTGACTTCACCGCAGCAGGTGAACCGTTCTGAAGTAAAGACCGCCATCCCAAGACGTCATTAGGAGCCCATCTGAGAACGCTTTTCTCAGTAAACAGTGTCTCAGTTCTACATTTAGCCCCTATACTCAGTGGAGTATACTAAAAATAGTTCCATACTCACAGTCACAGTGCACACATCTGTATGTCGTCTCTACGTGGAACCACTCAGCTCATTGACAATGTCAGGAGCAAAATAAATACAAGAAAGACCCGCCATGCTAATGGCCGCTGGATTCCACCCTCTGCATGGAAATAGAATAACAAGAGATATTAGAGTGACAAAATTGATATGAATGAATAAGAAAGACTCGCCTACGACAACAGTCCTTTGGCTGAATACACATCTGCATATTAATGTTAAATTGTAAATATGTGGATAATTGTTTGCCTCGTTCCATGTAAGGACCCACCCTGAAGACATCCACATGACATTTTATAACCAAGAATAAGGTCCGCAATTTTCACAATATCTTCTATATTGAAAACTAAACCATAGGGTTTGTAAATTGGGTAATAGTCTTCAGCCCCCTCACATGATCCCTACCCCTAACCCTAAGCCTAACCCTAGCCCTAGCCCTAACCCTAACCCTATCCCTAACCCGCTGTGCTTTATTGTCTTTCTATGGGACAGCGTTTTCACTTGCAAATCGCCAAGAGCGCACACTGTCTTTTGCCCTCACATTTCAAATTATTTAAACTTTGACCTTGTTTGCGCTGACCTTTTCAAAGGCCAACCGATGAGCTAACAGCTGAACGTGACGGAGCCAGAAGCAGCCCAGAAGAAGAACGGAGGGGCTCTGTGTCTCAGAGCTCCCCGGAGTCGGAGACTCTACCGAGATAAAGTTCTTATATCCAAACACAAACCAAACCTCTTGTTGTTTACGTGAGCAGTTCTGCGACTGGTGTCGCGCCCCTGATGTTAGTGATTTAACTTATCCATGGGATATCACGGGATATTCATCTGAAATACAACCCAGCCCTCCATCTTCAGTTCCCTCAAAATGACGAAAATAAATAAGGAATACGCAAATATTTCAACTAAGCACTTAAATGTATTTTGTGCTATTCTATTAATAATCCATTTTTGTTGTTTGTATTTTGTTGTTATCAAAAGTATTAGTGATAATCTGTCCATTATGTAGTTAATATTGTTATGAGTAATATTGTCGATGCTATTGTCAATAGCGTAATTTCCGTTATTATTAGTGTTTTCATCATCATCACCATCGTCATTATCATAACTAGTAGTCGTAGCATTTTATCTCCTGCATTGCTTGCGTAATGGAAGATGAAAAGCCGAAGTGTTGGCAGAGATGTCTCCTGTGTATTCAGTGTTTTGTGTTGTGAGGGGTGTACATCGGAAAACACACTTCTGAACTGAGGAAGAACAGAATTACGCATACATGAGTGGAAGGAACAACGATATGATATCACCCAGAAATACGGAATAAAGGTGTGAGACCCACCCAGACCTTTGTGTTTCTGTGTATTCATTCATAAATTATGGGATGCAGAAGGGGTTCATGCCAGCGGGGTAACTACTAGGGTAGGTACTAAGGTTAGGGTTAGAGTTACCCTGCGTTCACACCAAAAGATGCATTTGCTGCCCGAACGCGTTGTCGCCGAAGTTTTGCGGCGCAGCAAATCAAGTTTTGCGGCGCAGCAGAAGTTTTGCGGCGCATCAAAGGTTTTGCGGCAGTTTTACAGCGCGGGAAGTTTCGCGGCACGGCAAGTTTTGCCCGCGGTGCTTCTGAATTCATTCACAACCATGGCCGACATTACGAGCATTTTATGTCTTTACCTGTTGTGGGAGATGGAGAGACGTCGGAATGCCCGTCGTTTATGGGTTCATGAAACCATTCGGAGCCTGGAAGGCTGGTGCTGCCTGGCACCCAACTGGGTTTTGTTTCGGGGTTGTTATTCTAGCCCTTTAGCATACTCATAGTTTAGTTTAACTGTAAACACAACTACACTACAGAATGCTGATTTTACGGGTTTTTTCGAGTTACTAAATAAATGTAACGGTAGTGAACTCTAGGTCACTCCAAGGGAGTAACACTGATTGGCTGTTACGGCATGTCACTCAGTGGCAACGCTGTTAAACGCTGATTGGCTGTCATCACTGCCGAAAAGTTGAAATATTTAAACTCGAGCAGCATTTGTTGCGCCGCAAAATACGTGAACGCGCCCACCGCCCCTGAACGGCAGCGGGCACGGGCGTGCTGCGCTGGAAATCAAATCTTGCCGCGCCGCAAATCACATTTTGCTGCCGGCAGCAAGTGGTCCGGCAGCAAACCCGCAACGCGTCTCTACATTCACTTTGAATGGGATCGTGTTGCGCGGCAACTTTTTGCATCTTTTGGTGTGAACGCAGGGTTAGGGTTACCCTGCGTCCATGTTTTTATTTCCAGGTATTTACATCTGGATCCGATAAATAACTTAGAAGATAGCATTATTTGTAAAGGAACACCACATTTTTATGTGAGCAAAAGTATTGGAACAGATAGATTTAAAATAAAGTAACCCCCCAAGTTTTGGGGGGTTACTCCCTTCAGTTTCCTCTTTAGCAGGTAAAATGCATGCTCTATAGGGTTTAAGTCTGGAGATTGACTTGGCCAGTCTAAAACCTTCCACTTCTTGCCCCTGATGAACTCCTTTGTTGTCTTTGCAGTGTGTTTTGGATCATTATCTTGTTGCATGATGAATGATCTTCCAATCAGTTTGTTTGCATTTTGACATTGACATTGCCTCCACCGTGTTTCACAGATGAGCTTGTATGTTTGGGGTCATGAGCAGATCCTTTCTTTCTTCAAACTTTAGCCTTTCCATCATTTTGGTAAAGGTTCATCTTTGTCTCATCAGTCCATAATGCGTTGTCCCAGAATTTTTGAGGCTTGTCTCTGTACTTTTTGGCAAAATCCAGCATGGCCTGCTTATTCTTTTTGCTAATGAGTGATTTGCATCTTCTGGTGTAGTCTCTGTACTTTTGTTCATGAAGTCTTCTGCGAACAGTGGATAATAATACCTTCACTCCTGCCCTCTGGAGGTTGTTGCTGATGCCAACAACAGTTGTTTTAGGGTCTTTCTTTACAGCTCTCACAATGTTTCTGTCGTCAACTGCTGTTGTTTTCCTTGGTCTACCCGTTCGACGTCTGTTACTTAGTACACCAGTGGTTTCTTTCTTCTTCAGGACATTCCAAATGGTTGTACTGGCTATTGGCAATATTTGTGCAATGGCTCTGATGGATTTTTATCTTCTCTCAGCTTCACAATTGCTTATTTTTCACCCATAGACAGCTCTCTGGTTTTCATGTTGGTTACACCTCTAACTATAATGATTGCGGTCTGCACAGGCAAAACCCAAACCTGAAACTAAGCATAGACATTCAGCGCTGTTTATTGTTGGAATGATCAATGTAATCGGACACACCTGGGCAACAAAAAACACCTGTCAGTCACATGTTCCAATACTTTTGCTCCCCTAAAAATGTGGTGTTCCTTTACAAATAATGCTATCTTCTAAGTTATTTATCGATCCAGATGTAAATACCTGGAAATAAAAGCTGAAATGTGTATCTCTTGTCTCATATTCATCTTTTGGTGTCAAACCCAAATGTTTCCAGTATACAGCAAATATAAAGGAATTGGCCTCACTGTTCCAATACTATAGGAGGGGACTATCTATCTATCTATCTATCTATCTATCTATATATATATTTAAGCATTGAAAATGTTGGTGATGTGTATGTATATTCCCATCCAGTGCAAGCATGTGTGAGCCAGGCCTGTATGTAATGTGGGCTGGGGTCTAGGTCCGGTACTCTAGGGTAATGTAATGGTAATGCTTCATTAGGACTTACTGGGTCGGCCTGTTCGGCCCGTCGTTATGCTGGCCTGGGGGGAAAGGAAAGAAGTATGGGCCACAGCACTAAAGGTCACGAGGAATCAGGAAGCATAGCAAAGTGTTTGTGTCACGCCGTTTCACTGCCAGTAAACAAGATTGGAAAGCTGCATTGGTTCCTTTTTCTCCAGAATTCTAACTTTACAAGTTATTTAATGAATCGAATACAATGAAACAACATTATAAAAGTATCCTATCGGCACATAATATATAGGAGCATATTAGAGGGAGAAAAAATACATTATCATATTTTGGTTAAGATCACACTAATGAGTAAAAAATCTGTAATTTAAAGTATCTGTTGGAGTCATGTATGTATTATTCTCCCCTTTATCAGAGTCGTTTTAAACACCAGCCTCCTCTAGAATGTCCTGCAGACCATGGTGTCATCTCCATTGGGCCCCGGGCCGGCTCTCTAGCGAGCTTCACTGAGATGGGTTGGACTGCTCTTCTTCGAGGAAAGTGCGTCTTCTAATTCCTGTGGCACCAGAGGCAACATGAAGGCAGCTGCTTACTAATCAGCTCACAATGCTATTCACTTTAATTAAAAATGCATGTAGGCCGATGTCTCTCAGCATAAGCTAATTCCCCCCATTAACCATCAACCTCTCAATGTCATCGACGTCCACCCTTATAGCCACGCGCTAATCATCTGCTATTGGATAAAGAAGACATGATCATCATGTACACAGAGCAACACAGGAATAAACTGGGCAGTGAAAAGAAATAATTCACCCACAACCTATACCAAATCAATCTCTCCCTTTAGCCAGTAACCCTGAAGCAACATGCCATATAATCTAGCTACCTAACACATGTGGACCATGATAACTCTTTCCATATGAAACAGAAGAGACAGTAATACATTGATATTGGGCTAGTGTAAGAGCAGCTAGTCTTAACGATGAGGCAACAACCCTCTGCCTCAGATACCGTCGGATTCAACGGGACTCAAACCCTTGATCCGTCGTCACAGTGTGGAGTCAGGCAGGGGGTTGTTAAAGTGGAAGTCTAATTCTTCATGACATGACCGTAGTCTCGGCCCAACGTCCCAGGCGGTCTGTTCCGGACGTGAAGCGCTGGACACGATGAGTCGACGTATCCTCCTCCTCCGGTGTGTCCCTGAGGTTAAGGATTAGGGGGTCAGGGACACACTGACCAGGGGATACGGGGTCGATCTGATGCAGAGTCTCACAGCAGGGTAGGTTTCTGGTCATGAGGTCCCCAAGATGTGGTGGGTCAGTTGGATCTGCCTCCTTCATCACCCCCCCTCCAGTCCTCCTGTGAAGTGAAGCCTCCGATCTCGGGTTCAGAGGCCGTCTTTCAGCGACCAACACCTCAAAGCTCTTTGTCCCAGCAGCTTCCAGACCAACACTGTGTGCACGTCATCTTGTCATTTGAACATCCACCATGTGTCTTCTGATCAACGCTGAAGACACTGTTCTGTACGCCTGTTTGGACATATTGTGTATACATATGAACATGATTTGTAATGTAGTTAATTGACTTTGCCTGTGAGACCAACATGGTCTCACAGGAATCTGTGAAACGCTTAACTCGAAATCCGTGGCCACATCACGGAAACACGCCGATATCCGTGTGTGAGCCACGGAATAACAGTGTCATTTACTTGCATTGGAGCAAATTCCGTGGCCACATCACGGACAATTGAAGTGATTCCGTCAGACCACCACGGATTTTGAGTTAAGCCCCCGCTGTGGTCAAATGTGCCACACACACAGATTGAAACGGGAGCACACACACAGATTGAAACGGGAATCTGTGTGTGTGCCACGGAATATCATTGTCATTTACTTGCATTGGAGCAACTTCCGTGGACACAACAAGGACAATTTAAGTGTTTCAGTGAGACCACCAGGGGTTTTGAGTTAAGCCCCCGTGGTTGACTCGCTCGTTGAAACGGGGATCCGTGTGTGAGCCACGGAACATCAGCGTCATTAACTTGCATTGGAGCGAATTCCGTGGCCACATCACGGAAATCGGCGTGTTTCCGTGATGTGTCCACGGATTTCGAGTTATTCGTCCGTAGTCAATTCACGGATTCCTGTGAGACCAGGTTGGTGAGACCCACCGTGTAGCATGCAGGCTCCACACATGAAATACCAGCTCCGCGCGGGGGGCAGTGGGAACGGGTAGGAAGGGGAGCGGGAACAATCCATTTATGATCTCATCTCTGCCATCTGACATCATCTGGGTTCCGCTTGATCAAAATCAATTCCATAATCTCCTGTAATCAGATGCAGAGCGTACAGAAGTGGGCTCAGACCTCCAGGAAGGCTCTGGGCTCTAATCCATGTCATTAATCATCCCTATCTGATCGGAGCCTCAGCAGGACCTGTAGGGAACAATGGGGAGCAACAAGGAACAACGAGGAATGACGAGGAAAAATAAGGAACAACGAGGAAAAATGAGGAACAACAAGTAACAACAAGGAACAAGGAACAACGAGGAACAACGAGGAAGAACGAGGAGCAACAAGGAACGACGAGGAACAACGAGGAACAGCAAGGAGCAAGGAACAACGAGGAAGACCGAGGAGCAACAAGGAACGACGAGGAACAACGAGGAACAACGAGGAACAGCGAGGAGCGAGGGAAGACGAGGAGCAACGAGGAACAACGAGGACCTGTGGTGAACAACGAGGAAGAACGAGGAACAACAAGGAGCAAGGAACAACGAGGAAGAACGGGGAACAACGAGGAACAACGAGGAGCAAGGAACAACGAGGAAGAACAAGGAGCAACAAGGAACGACGAGGAACAATGAGGAAGGCCGAGGAGCATCAAGGAACAACGAGGAAGAACGAGGAGCAACAAGGAACGACGAGGAACAGCGAGGAAAGACGAGGAGCAACGAGGAACAACGAGGAACAGCGAGGAGCGAGGAAAGACGAGGAGCAACGAGGAACAATGAGGACCTGTGGTGAACAATGAGGAACAACGAGGAACAACAAGGAGCAAGGAACAACGAGGAAGAACGAGGAGCAACAAGGAACAACAAGGAACAGCGAGGAGCGAGGAAAGACGAGGAGCAACGAGGAACAATGAGGACCTGTGGTGAACAACGAGGAACAACGAGGAACAACAAGGAGCAAGGAACAACGAGGAAGAACGAGGAGCAACAAGGAACAAAGAGGAACAGCAAGGAGCGAGGAAAGACGAGGAGCAACGAGGAACAACGAGGAACAGCAAGGAGCGAGGAAAGACGAGGAGCAACGAGGAACAACGAGGAACAGCAAGGAACAACGAGGAAGACCGAGGAGCAACAAGGAACAACGAGGAACAACGAGGAACAACGAGGAACAGCGAGGAGCGAGAAACGACGAGGACCTGTGGGGAACAACGAGGAACGAGGAATGACAAGGACCAATGAGGAACAACGGGGAACAACGGGGAACAACGAGAACCCATGGGAAACAACGAGGAACAATGAGGAACGAGGAACCATGAGGAACCACGAGGAACAACGAGGAACGATGAGGAACGAGGGGGAATGAGGAACAACGGGGAGAAACAATGAGGAATAACGAGGAACAACGAGGAACAACGAGGAACAACGAGGAACGACGAGGATCAAAGAACAACGTGGAACACCATGGTTCATAGAGAGAGGAGGAAATCGCCCGGGCTTCTCCAAATCAATAGACAGAAATATGATTATCGCTCTATAGGGAAACTTCATGAAACACTTTTTCTCCCCTGATCCAAACATGATTCTCCGCTTGTCCCTGTTGGACCTCGATAATATACTAACAACAATGTCTACCATGTTTAATGAAGATTCAACCTTTTGGAGTCTGCATTCTCTTGTTCACAAACAACAAACTGCATATGAACATATGACCTTGTCTAGAGGTTAATAAAGTGTACGTGTATGAACACATTAATGTTGAGTATTTATCAAAAACATTAAATCCTTATCCCCATTAAATATGGGTTTTATCTGACTAAATAACCCAAAAGTAACAGGGTGGTGTAGAGATGTTTCATACCATTGTTTTATCTTTAAACATGTCACACTGTGAGCGGTATTTGATGGAGGGGTGAGCCTCCCGTGTCATTAGGTGAATGAGGCTCTTAATGGTGATTAATGTAACGAGTCCTCAAATCTGAAACAAGGTCAGCAAAGGAACCTCCTTTCCATTTCCACTGGCTGGGTTAGTCTATTGTTTATTATTATATTTTTTATTTTGAAATACAAATAAAATAAAAATCTTTACTAATTTCAGCAAAAACAGAGATGTTGTCGATACTTAATATTGGCAGCAAAGGACAGGATAACATTAATCCTTAAATAATTCAGCTGTTATAGCATCCAGCAGACTAAGATCCATACTGAAACATGATGGACTGGAAAGTGTCAAACAGATGGATAATAAATGACATGATCATTTACATGCTGTCTTTTATAAACTGTCACATGAAAACAGGATTTTACCCGCCCTGTCATCATGGCAACAATTTTGACGGGATTACGGCATCACATCCTCCAGTATTTTGTTGACATGAACAAAGATTGTACCATTTGTTTGCACATGCTAGGTAATTAAAGGTAATGAGCGATCTCGTTGGTCGTGAAACAAGGAAACATCCATGAGGCAAAGTTACAAACAGACTGGCTGTTTACTCCACATTAAGGGCCGTCCTTATTCTACCAATAAACCATTAAACATGCAGACAAATGTGTGACGGTCCCTGTCTAGTGTTAATGTGGTTGACCAGTTATTGTTTCTCCTATGTCCTTGAAGGTACAATCATCAGAGTGGATTGGGAGCACCTGGTTCAGGCGCTACTGAAAGTATAAAAACCCAGACTCAACTCTACTCTTGCTCTCTGGCATTCGGCTGCATCCCCGCCAGCAGCAGCAGCACATTCTCTTTGTTTTGTTTCGGCTTTGTTTTCATAATATAACTTCAGTTGTCTTAAGTTAAGATAATAAATCCATTCGTTTATTACCATCTTTTGTCCTACGCCGTATTTGCTATAGCCTAGGAGCCGGGTTATGACAAATGCAGGTTCATATTCTGCCACTGCTCAGTGATTCATTCTGGAATATGTTGCAGAATTCTTGAAAGATTGTGCAGAGCTAAGATTGACAGCATCTTATGAGGGCGCAATAATGAGAATAATCATCACAGAGTCATCATGCTCGTTGCCGGTGTCATAATTAGTGCCATCCAGGAATTCAAAGCCAAGCCCTCATTTGCAAATTGTAAAATATTCAGAAGTTACACCGCCGGAAATTTAAAAAGGCGGCATGAAAAAATATCTGTGGGGAGTGAGCAAAGCAGCTTAATGTAGACTGCAGACCGGCTCAGAGAGAAGCAGCTTAATGTAGACTGCAGACCGGCTCAGAGAGAAGCAGCTTAATGTAGACTGCAGACCGGCTCAGAGAGAAGCAGCTTAATGTAGACTGCCGACCGCTCGAAGTGATCAGAAACAGGGCGTCCACACCGGCCGCTGGGCGACGTTACCACGATGTGAACCAACACTGGGCTGTGAACCAACACTGGGCTGGGTGCAGACATGTCAGCAGTGAGTAACACCGCGGGTCGAGTCAGGGTTTGTTTGTGAGCGGTGGTTCTCCGTGTTCTGTGTCCTCTCTCCTCCCAGAACACATCGGATTATTGGGCACACAGGCGGCGGAATTAGTGCCGGTTCACTGCGTCCTCCCCAAGGAGGACGCTCTTGAAGAAAGTGGATGTGCTCGCGTGTGTGTGTGTGTGAGCGCATTTCTTGTGCATGTGTGTTATAAAGTGCATTGAGATTGTGTGTGCGTATGTGTGCATGTGCCTGTGTGAAATACAATGAGCGAGAAATGTGTGTGTGCGTGCCTTCCTGACTTTGTGTTATACAGAGAGAGGAAGGGAGAAGCCTGTGTGTGTGTGTGTGTGTGTGTGTGTGTGTGTGTGTGTGTGTGTGTGTGTGTGTGTGTGTGTGTGTGTGTGTGTGTGTGTGTGTGTGTACATGTGTGCCTGTGTGCGATAAAGAGAGAGGGGATGATAAAAGGCAGGAGACAGGAGGAGAGGAGAGCAGATGGTTGAAGCACGCAGCGCTCAAACCTCCCTGGGCTCCGAGTGTTGACTCTGTTTGAGGAATAACTGCATCCTAGCGCTCCGTCTCCTGCCCCGGGGGGCCCTGGTGACCACAGGAACCTCGCTCCACGTCGGGAGCCATGGGTGGACATGTTATTGTGTTTTCCTTGGCGCAGATTATTTGGATTGGATTTAAGACGGAGTTAGTGATGTGTCGCACGTGTATGCACTGAGGACCAGAGGAAGACGGAGTTCACAGTCTGAGCACCTACAGGGCGTCACGCTGGTCTGATGGTGCTGCCTCTCCCTCAGCCGACCGGTGGGCTCTGAAGGGCTGAAGGCTGTCCGGTTCCCCCCCCCCCCTGCTGTGATTGCATGTCTGATCTTGTAAGCAGTGAAGGGGTCGAACCTCGCAGAGCAGGAGGAGATGGAGACACTCTGCCCTTTGGTACACTCTGGAGGAGACACACGCACACAGACAGACAGACAGACAGACAGACAGACAGACAGACAGACAGACAGACAGACAGACAGACAGACAGACAGACAGACAGACAGACAGACACACACACAGACACACACACACGCACACACACTCACATACACACAATGAAGGACACACAGAGAAAACACAGACACACAGAGACACACGCGCACACACACACACACACACACGTGCACACACACACACACACACACACACACACACACACACACACACACACAAACACACATCCACAGAGACACACACACACGCACACACACATACAGACACAAACACACACACAGACACACACACACACACACACACACACATACATACAGACAGACACACAAAGAGACACACAGACACGCGCACACACACTCACATACACACAATCTTGGACACACAGAAACCTACACACAGACACACAGAAAAAACACACAGACACACACAGAGACACACGCAAACACACACACACACACACACACACACACACACACACACACACACACACACACACACACACACACACACACACACACACACACACACACACACACACACACACACGTTTACCCTACCAACAGGGGACTATCGGTTTTCATCTACCAAGTGTGGAACTCTATTTTTGGTCATTTAAAAAATACAAAAACATAATACAGAGTTTAGTTTTAAGTTATTTTGTCATAATATAACTTCAAATGTGTTTTTTTGATTTCTTTTAAAGAAGTTGCCAAGAGGGGACTTGAACACTTAAGCGATATTTCAACCCGGTCTCACGAAAATACGTGACACTGTCACGTTATTTAATCTATTGAAACGTGATCAGGGACACGTATTTTCCAAATTTTCGTGTCAAAAAGCACAAATTTCAAACCCATGTATTTCAATTGGGAGTATTTGTCGTGTCACTAAGCACGACTTCCAAACTAATGTTCTGTCCGGGAGCGTTCTCCCTAATGTCCCTTAAGGAGCTCCGTACAGAACATTTATTGTTAAAAATTGTCTGTGATAACTAACAATATGACAGCTTTTGGCTACCCGTTTCTACTTAAACTTGTCTGTGAACAATATGACAGCTTTAGGCCACCCGATTCTACTTTCACCTTTGATTCTGAGAAATTGTGACAATTCACAGATATATTAAATGCAGGTGCGCTGCTCAGGCAAACCGCGAAGGAAAATAGAGTAGCTGCTTCATCTGTTCTTTTTAGAATTGTATTTCTGGATGTTTATTTTATCTAGCCATCTATTCTCTTGTTTTTGGCTATGTGAATGAACGTCCGCGTCAATGCCTCGATCGCAAGTCCAGTGTCGCGAGCGGACGTTGCCATGACATCTAGAAATCATACCGTATTTAATGGGTTGTAGTGAGTGTAACATAATTCACCTACAGTATTTTGTTATGTGTTGTTCTTTCAATTGTGTTAGGCATGTCGTTTACTGTCTTGGTGGTTCAGGGATCGCTGTCCCTTTTAAGGATTACGAGCGTCTCATGACGTCAGAGCCCATGCGGGATTTGTTTACCTTCAGCACGTTTTGATTTCCTGTTTCTCTCTTACTAAATAAACGAGTCACACAACTGTGTGCTCAACGTGCGAAATTGTGTGTCTCACTTATGGCAATTTCCACAGGGTTATCATTAATATTGATGTGTAGGGGTTGTTTATAACTCGTGAATAATATTGTTTAGAGTAGACGGTCTGGGGGAATACTCTGATTCTGATTGGCTGCAGTGCGTGCATTAACTCCTGATATAGCCCTACAGACACCTGCTAAGTAGTTCCAGTCAGTGTTTAGATTCTCTGCCCAAGCCCGAGCCCGACGCGGGCCAGGTCGGGCCGATATTTCCCACCACTATACTCGGGCCGGGCCTTTGATCGAGCGTTTTTATTTTTATTTTACCATTGGTTTATTGGCCTAATCTGAGGAGAAATCTATGCCATAAACAGAAATATTATAGGCCTTTATTACACGGGTCTTCTCAATGCCGTGGAACGCTCCGTTCACTTGCATGGGTAGTAGTCCGGTGACTTGTCTACCCCAGCGTCTTCCGTTGCTAAGCGACGTCACCGTCTTTGCGGACAAATTATTTCTGATCAACACCACGAATGGCCAAAAGACTTGTATCCCCCCCCCCACCTTAAATAAATACTATGGCAGAATTATTATTATTATTATTATTCTCATTCAACTTGAACATGTGTTTGTACAGTAGAGTGGTGGAGGGATGACGTATGTTGGCCAACCCCGAAGTGAGCGTCGCCCTGGATTCCCTCGACAAAAAGCCAACGGGTTTTGCCATTGGATTTTGGATTATTATAAATTGAAACAATTTATTAAATAAATATTTGTGAGATGTCAATACTTCTCCTGAGTTTGCTTCCTATTTATGTCGAGTATACACCCCTACTGTCCACAAGCATCCCCCCCCCCCCCCATATGGATTTGGAGAATTGTTGCCACGTCCCAGTGGTGGAGGTATCATATATATGAAAGAGGGCATTCAATTTACTATAATGATCAATTAGGAGGCCGAAGCCCTAAAGGAAGTGATGCAATAGGTGACTGAGGGTCAACATTTGAGAACCCCTTTTATCAAAGGGGGTCTCAAAGGACTCATACGCTTCAACCTGTGGCTCCAGCCCTACAGGAAATGACTCAGCAAGTGCTTCATCTCGTTGCACCTGCGACCAGCGGCTCGCTTGCAAGATTTTGGCCTGAAGTTCTTCCCAGACCTACACCCTAGCCATCCAACATGCATATCTGAGAATCAGGCCTCTCTTTAATAATGACAAAAAGTTATGAGAGAAATACACATTCACTTTTGTTATCTCATAAGCGGCGTGGTGCCGGCTCCTTCTGACCTTTTGACCCCAGACTTCTGGGGGAATAGCTGAAACAATTCATTAGTCAATCAGAAAGTGTAAATATCTTCCCGGTGGCGTAAGTGGGCGAACAAGGTGTCCTTCAACATCTTCCAGGCAATTGCAACGGTGCCACACATTAGCATATTCTAACATGTTTAATGGTAGTAATTAGCTGTCGAAATTGGAGGCCTTAATCAATAATGAGCAGCTATTGATTTGCTTCCCGATAGAAATTGTGATAAATGACATGTTATTTAGCATCTACACGTTGAGCTGAGTCCAAAGACACACCAAGCATGACACTAGCAAATGGTAACATGTATTTTACATGGTACACCTATGGTCTAGGACATGATCTCGGTGTAGCAAGAGGGCGAGCTTGATCTCATTGGACTCAGCTTAACGTGTAGATGCTAAATAACATGTAATTTGTCAGAAATCTCCATCGGGAAGCAAATCTATAGCGGGTCATTATTGATAAAGGCCTCCAAAATCGACAGCTAATTACTACCCCGAAACATATTCAAATATGATCATGTGTGGCACTGTTGCAATCGCCTCAAAACGTAGATGTCAAAGCACACCTTGTTTGCCCCGTTACGCCACCGGGAAGATATTTTCATACTTCTAATGGATTGATTCATATTTTAAGGTTCTCGGAGTGAGACTTTAAGCGGCTGCAGCAGAAGTGTTGAGACGAAAGATGATAGACATTTATAGAATATTCCCATTCACATGATTCTTCGCACGACCTGCAGGTTGGAGAGACTGAAATAACCCCCAAAATGAGTAATAATGTAAGAGCAGCCAAGTCCCACAAATTGCTTGAGCTATTTATTTCATTCCATTGTTTCGTTGATATGCATTATTGAAAAGTTTCAAGCATATGGATTTAATGCAATATCCACAAACAGTTCAAAATGGTACCATGATATGCGGTCACAGGTACATAGTTATCACCTGACAAACATGTCACGAGTTGAAATCAAAGGCAGTACAAATAGATAAAAATGTAGCTGAAGTTTCAAATGTCTTGTTTATTGTATTAACCAGTTAATTTCTCTTTTGTGAAAGTCACCAAAAGTCCAAAAAAGTTAAACGCAAGGTCACAGGCTAACAGTGGAGCTGTGTTGGGAACCAGCAGCCAAGAGCTAACATGGAAACTTTCTACCCATTTTAAATAGATTTAGTTGGCAGTTCCTTTTCTGCCAATTCTTTTTTAAACTTGTGGAAGCACTTTGCAGTACTGGGAGACACCATTTCAAACGGCAATGGAGCTAGATTCTAAAAATATCAAAAGATGCCCAAAGCAAATACCTTTAACCCATAGTTGTGTTTTATCAAATTAAAAAATTTGCGTTTCATTGACCACAAATTGAGCAGAAATATTTTGCATACAAATCTTTCAATAGTTTAACCACATTAAGAAAAATACATTTGTTAATTTTTTTTTATTAGTGAAGCCACAAGTTTTGCACATTATCCAAACAGAATACCTGAAATGTTGATATTTTCAGCCCTTTCGGGTTAAAACAAGAGAAAAGGACAACATAACAAGAGTGAAAAGTTAGGCTTAGGTGACCTATAGTTCAAAGATGTCCCTGGTCAGGTAGACTAAATAAAAGTGTATTCCCAATTGCTCCAGGACATTCGTGTAATTTACTTGTGAGCTCTCCCTCAAGCCTAGAGAGACATCAGTGTTGAACCACCAACTGAAA
>NC_044061.1:442500-465000 GCF_902167405.1 Gadus morhua | reverse complement strand
ACTTTTCTGAAAGAAGCAATAATACATATATAATATATGTTAGTTATTGATGAATATGACATCATTTCTACAGATGAACTCCTAATGAAAAGGACCGAGCTAAGGCGACCCAACAGTTGTCAGTGACCCCTGGTGGCCCAACGTGTTATCTTTTAGAGGAACCATCCCAGCTGTCCAGCTCCTCCCTCAGGGCCGGAGGAGCTGCTCTGGTCACGATCAGGGAGGTCCCACGACCCAGAGGCACCAGACACCAGCAAGGAGCAGACACACACACCCGCAGACACACACACACACACACACACACACACACACACACACACACACACACACACACACACACACACACACACACACACACACAAACACACGTATGCATGCACGCACAAGAAGCACACACACACACAAACACACACACATGCTTGAACACAGAGCGTGTACACATACACTCACACACACACACTCACACACACGCACACACACACACACACACACGCACATCCATACACACGGCCGCAGACACACACACACACACACACACAAACACACATCCATACCCACGCCTGCAGACACACACACACACACACACACACCCATGCATGAATGCAGAGCGTGTACACACACATACACACACACACACACGCGCACAGATATGTATGTATGCACACTCACAGACCAATGGTTATTAAGGTAAGAAGGCTCTCCAATTAGCCTGACCTATCAGCCTGAAGTACAGAGAGACCTGAGCCCCATTCAGAAGCCCTTCCAATAAGGACCGGCGGAACAGAGTGTACAGTGGCAGCCAACAATAGAAGTACACAATATTGTGTTTTGCAATATACTTCGCCATAAGTATATGATTATAGCCTATAGCACAACCCTTATATAATTACAGCTTCAAATGCCCAACCAAGGTCCTATTTTCCGAATAAGCCTTTCCATCATTGCTTATGAAATCTCTCCCCGATATCTAATGTCACAGGCTGCTCATATTTAATCTGCTTTTAAAACAATAAAATAAATGGCTCTTCCAGCGCCCCAGTGAACTGGTCCGTCTAAACCCCCCCGACAGACTGATCCCATTCCCACTCCCTCCACGGACCAGTTCTGGTGTCTCACACCAAACCCCCCGGCTCGCCACCAAGCCGCTCCGAGGCTAAACCAGAGTTAGAGTTTCCTCTCCATGACGCTCGCACCGCGCGGCGTACCAGCAGACCGCTGGTAGCCAAGGCAACCAGTCCACTTCAATACCCTGTGAAGGAGAGCTAGTGTAGCGCAATCCCTACTAGGAGGTGTGCGCTCTGTGCCAAGACGGCACCACGATACGAATACTGTACCAATGTGGAGGGAATGTCTTTCTGCTGAGGCTTCCTGTTTAATTTCTCCCTATTTCATCCCTGCTAAATATTACAGCCGCTGCAAAGTGCATCAAAGCTCGGAGACTAAAGCCTCCTCTATTCCTGTCTGTGGCGCCACACTCCGATGAGGGATCTGCTGCCCCTCTGTTCCCCTCTCAGACACACGGGAGCAAACCCCCGAGCATGAATCATTTAGGGAGGGGGGCTGCAGAGGCACCTGCAGAAAAACAAGAAGGAACCCGGCATGAGTCTCCTGCCCGCCAGACAGCAGACGAGGAGGAGGAGGAGGAGGAGGAGGAGAGGAGGAAGAGGAAGAGGAAGAGGAGGAGAGGAGGAAGAGGAAAAGGAAGAGGAGGAGGAGGAGGAGGGGGAGAGGAGGAGGTGGAAGTGGAGAGGAGGAGGAGGAGGAGGAGGAGGAGGAGGAGGAGGAGGGGAGGAGGAGAGGAGGAGGAGAGGAGGAGGAGGAGGGGAGGAGGAGGAGGAGGAGAGGAGGAGGAGAGGAGGAGGAGGAGAGGAGGAGGAGGAGAGGAGGAGAGGAGGAGGAGAGGAGGAGGAGGAGGAGGAGGAGGAGAGGAGGAGGAGGAGGAGGGGAGGAGGAGGAGGAGGAGGAGGAGGAGGAGAGGAGGAGTAGAGGAAGAGGAGGAGGAGAGGAGGAGAGGAAACACCTGATAGAGAGCTGCGTGTGCGGACGTGTTGCTGATGTTTGTGCTGGTGTATCGCCGTGATGAAGGAGGCGAGGTGGGGGAGGAGGTGGTGCAGCGGTGGTAGGGTTAGAGGTCGTGGTGGGGGAGGAGGTGGTGCAGCGGTGGTAGGGTTAGAGGTCATGGTGGGGGAGGAGGTGGTGCAGCGGTGGTAGGGTTATGCCGCTTTTCCACTGCATGGTACCAGCTCGACACGACTCGACTCAGCTCGCCTTTTTTGCGTTTCCACCGCGAAAACATGGTATCTGGTACCTGAAGTGGCTGCTTTTTCTAGTACCGCCTCGCTCTAGGTTCCAAGCGGCTGAGCCGATGCTAAAAGGTGACGTCGGCAGACGGCCGGCCACTGATTGGCCAGAGTGTGACGAAGTCACGAGAGCGACATGGCAACCATGCTGGTAACAGCCATAGCAGCGCCGCAGCCGACATATTCCACTTCTTCAACATGCCAGCTAATAATACGAACACGAATACCATCGCATCGATGTTCTCCATTGTTGTTAAGTGGGTTCTGTCCATGTGTGGGTTACGTAGGTGTTGTTTGCGTCGCGTACAAAAATACGTCACGGCCCTTTCGCGCAGCCGACCCCGCCCACGTCCCGGAGGTACTATTTGCGGTGGAAAAGGACCCGCGCTGCTACCGTGTCGAGTCGTGTCGAGTCGTGTCGTGTCGAGTCGAGCTACATGTGCGGTGGAAAAGCGGCATTAGAGGTCGAGGTGGGGGAGGAGGTGGTGCAGCGGTGGTGGTTTGGAGGGGATGGAGGGGGTGGGGGGGGGTGGGGGGGTGAGGGGCAGAGGGGTGGTGGTGTTGTGGTGGAGGGGTTGGTGTGGAGGAGGGGTGGGTTTGTGAACTCAGAGTGGGAGTGGCCTCACCCAGGTTGCTGTTCTGGCCTCATTCATTTTGTAGACGTCAAAACAATGCATAAAGTTTGGACTTTATAGCTACAATATTCTGATATTTTTACAATACTGTTGAATTATTTCGTGGTCTAGATATGTATGTTACGCTCCACACTGAGGGCGTAAATCTTTAGAAAAGAATAACGAACAAACACGCCCACACACTGTTTGCTGTTTAAAATGCAAAAGATATGAGGAGAAAAGCAAGTGTGTGAATAATAGAATTAGAAGAATCAGCCATCACCTACTACCCAGGATGCACATGATGCAGTTCATGTCCGTCGGTATCTGTTGAGTCCTGGGAGGATACTGCAGCAGACAGCCCCAGCTGTTCCCAGGGGATCTCTCCCCACGCTGCAGCACGTTCCGCTGTGTGTGTGCACGGGGGAGAGACCTTAGAGGGAGGGGCTTGTGCTGGAGGCGTGTCTGTTTACATGATTCAGATATGGCTTTGTTAAAGACGTACTAATTCTCCTGTCTTAGTTTTAAACGTGACGTACAGCCGTAGCCTGGCTCCGCCCGCCTAAGTACTTCCGCTCAATTTTGATTTCCCTTCAGTACTAGGTCTGGGTCTGCGGTATGTTATGCCGCGTTTCCACTGCAGGGTGCGGTACGGTTCGGTTCGCAAAGGTGCGGTACGGATTGCGTTTCCACCGCCAAAAGTGGGCGTGACCCGGACTGAGCCGTACTCGTTTTGCCCTTGTCTTCAGTACTCCTCCGTTGGGGTACTGAGAGGCCTGAAAGGGTGCCGGAAAATTCAAGCTACACACCCCCTCTGTTGATTGGTCGAAAGAATCTTCACTTCCGAGCGATGTGGGGTAAAAACAAACGAACAGTAGCCTCGAGGTATTATTCTTTACAATGAACATGTCGCGTAAAACGCTTGCTTGGGCGAACAAGGAGGTGGAGACGTTCCTCTGCATTCTTGGGGAGGAAGACGTTGTTTACGATGTTTACGTAGCTGCCGTGGCGATCGACATCCGGCCTACCATTAAGGGTTCTGTCGGCGGTGGAAACGCGATCTCGGAACTGAGCTGGGCTATACCGCCCCCTCCCTACCGGACTGAGGCGAACCGAACCGTACCGCACCCTGCAGTGGGAACGCGGCATTAGTTGGTTTTCTCCTTCCAAATTTTCTGTGTCCAATCAGCGAACAGAGGTAGTGGCTGAGAACAATGAAGTTAAGGTCAGCTCTCGTTGACGGACATCTTCATGCATGGTGTTAGGTTTGTTTACAGCCTGCGCGCAACGTGATTCCCGGCCAAACGTAAGCGATTGGTTATGGCAGATCCAGGTAGGCACTGGGCAGATCCAATAGTTTTAAACTTCAACAGACACCCGCCTTCAAGTGAGTTAACGTTTGTCAATTGAGTAGGTCCAGACTCTCTGTGCAAATGAAATGAAGTACGAGAGTCTGGTAGGACCGGGCTAGTACAGCCGTTGTGAAGTCAGAAAATAGTTGGAGAACACAGTAATACATGATCAGCCTGCAGCCTAATCACACACACACACACACACACACACACACACACACACACACACACACACACACACACACACACACCGTCCCTCACCACTTACATCCATGTTTAATCCGGGCTAGCTCCCTGATTAGCCGCGGCTGTGTGTCCTTGGAGCTGAGGCAGACATCAGCAGCCTGACGAAGGCCAACGAGAGGAGAACAGGAGGATGAGAATCAGTTCAATCTCAAGTCTCGTTGCCTCCGGGAGACAATGGTCCATCAGACTTCTGTAATTGCTTTTGAGAATTTTATCTTAGTGTTAAAAACAACAATGGTGGGTTGGATGCTGGATTGTGTTGTGTTCTTGCGGTGCATAAGCTCAGAGAAAGACATTCGTTTGTGAGGTCTGCCAAAAAAATTATTTGAACTTTGAACCCTGAGAACAACTAGAACACAACAAGAACAAGAACAACAAGATAAGCACAATAAACAAGGAGTCTTTTTGACACAGAGTTTGACAATGCAATATCTGAAACATGAAAAGGAAATGGATATCCCGCTTTCGGAAGTCCCTCCTGCTCTCAAAAGTCCCTCCCTCTCTTGGAAGTCCCTCCCTCTCTCGGAAGTCTCTCCCTATCTCGGAAGTCCCTCCCTCGCTCGGAAGTCCCTCCCACTCTCCGAAGTCCCTCCCGCTCTCCGAAGTCCCGGAATAGAGTGGCAAAGTCACGCCCCTTCCGGTAGAGCTCATGGGACCTATGAGATCGAAAAATATGAATGGGTGTCAATGGAGAGAAAATTATTATTTTCTGGTCCCAGTCTTTATATGCCCTGGATTACACATATGTTGTTTGTGGATTTAAATGATAATTTTTCATGCACTTTTCTCATGCAATTTTTCACTTCGCCACTCTATTCCCTCCCTCTCTCGGAAGTCCCTGCCGCTCTAAGAAGTTCCCCCCGCTCTCGGAAGTCCCTCCCGCTCTCGGATGTCCCTCCCTCTCTAAACCATCCATTTTACTAAACCAAAGATCCACGCTCATTTTGAGCAGCAGATGGCCGGTGTTCCAACATGGGATGAGATCACCTGTGGTTGGGGAATGTTTAAGGGGTTGGGATATCTTAACAGGGTATCTTAACAAGGTTGGGCTATATTTACAGGGTTGGGGTATTTAGAGGGTATCTTCACAGGGTTGGGGCATCTTTACAGGGTTGGGGTATCTTTACGGGGTTAGTGGTATCTTTACAGGGTTGGTGTATCTTTACAGGGTTGGGGTATCTTTACAGGGTTGGGTTATCTTTACAGGGTTTACTATTTTCGACCTTGAAAAGCCCAAACAAGGTTAAAGTGAGGAAAATAAAAACACTATGCTGTCAATCATCCTTTACAAGCGATTTCTACCCTTCAGAGGATTGTAAAGAGGGAACACAAGCATCGTGTCTCAGTTGTGTTAATCACATCGGATCTAACACCAGAAAACATGCACTATTCTCCATCATAACACAAGGACCAGCCCAACTTGTTATGTTTAAGCGGTATTGTCTGCTGAATAGATCAACAGATCGTATTTTATTAAGCAGTTCAAAAAATTACAAAAATCAAAGAAGCAACACGTCTAGAATGAGAATATAGCAAACCACTTGCTGGGTGCAAAGCCAGCCCTCAGAGTGTGGGTCATTCTGACAGCTCTATCTAACCAGGGAGCTGCTAATACTTATTAATAGAGAGACAGAAGCACAGAGGGAGGCATTGGGTAAGTGTGTGTGGGTGTGTGCTTGTGGGTGAAAATGCACTAAGAATGAACATGAGCTTATTTGTCAATCTGAGATGAGGAGAGCTATGAATAGAGAGGAGAGTTATATAGCAGAGGACTAGGATCATACATCACCATTTGAGCCCGAAAGAAGAACTTTGGAGTTCAGTATGTGTTTAAAAGTACTGGAAAACACTTACCGTGGTGAATGTGCTCTACATTTTCATTTTGTAGGATTTAGTTCTCTCTCTCTCTCTCTCTCTCTCTCTCTCTCTCTCTCTCTCTCTCTCTCTCTCTCTCTCTCTCTCTCTCTCTCTCTCTCTCTCTCTCTCTCTCTCTCTCTCTCTCATGAGCATTTCTGTTATTGCAGCCACCCATTTAACATACATGGTTATTTAATACGTTAAGATTCTTAAAGGGAGGGTGGTTGAAATAGCTGTCATCAAAGCACTTCTTCCTCTGCTAACAGCCGTGGAGTGAGGACCTCTGGGTAATTATTTCTCCTGGTCTCCGCAGCGCAGCCAACAATAGCCTTAATTGCTTCGTTAACACGGCTCGCTTCGGGTTGATATCAGCTGTGTGTCACAGAGGAAGTGAAACATGGTGCGGATGTCATATTGATTTCAAACGTAGGTCGCTTGAAACTTTATGTTGGTAGGTTGAACCAGCGCAGTATTTACGCTCATTATGCTTCTGGACGGCTGTTGGTTTGTTTAACGTGAGGGTCGTCTGAGTTGGCGTGCCGCTCAGAGGGGGCTGGAGGTGGCTCTGTTGGCCGCTGCTGATTGTATCTTGCAGCAAATGCACATAGGCTGTCAGGCAATGTGTGGTACAACAAACACAGTTAGGAGCAAAGGTGGTTTTGATATTTACAAAATAGAGTTTGGTAAATGAATTTGTCGACATTCAAGACCATTGATGTGTGAAATGTGGAGCTTCACTCTCAAACAAAGACTTTGAAATTGGACCAAGTATGCATATGCATGTTTTTGGATTATGAAGGTTAGTAAAATTAGGCTGAATGTGATTAATGTGTACCTTGTCTTCACTACCATACCCAACCTTTAACTAATTATAGTGAAATAGCTTTAACAGGATTCTCTTCGGCTGCCAGGCTATTTTCATATCCAATGAGGAGAGGAGAGGAGGAGGAGAGGAGGAGAGGAGGAGAGGAAACACCTGATAGAGAGCCGCGTGTTGAGAACGTGTTGCTGATGTTTGTGCTGGTGTATCAGCACAAACAGATATACAATTTTTGATATGCAATGAAAATTACAAGTAAGCAAGTATAAAGTAGTATAAAGATTGCTATGTTGGTCAAATACGCAACTTTCTTTTTCTGCATTTTCATTGTTTAAAGCATATGTCATATATGTTCGGTATGGGGGTATTAATATTGCAACACTGCTTGTGTTTCACATGATATCATACCCTAAACATGTTGATTCATGTCTTCTCTTACATAATAACAAAAGCATAAAAGCTCACTGTACCTCGTCTGTCTTGCTCATCAATTTTAAGACGATGAAATATTAAATTATATAAAACAAAAAACACGGCAGCACAAGTCAATCATCTGTTCAATATTATTAATCAAAGGTTGAGAATGGTGGATAAGGCTCGCATAAATCACATTCAGGCGGAGTGGACCCTGAGCCTACTGAGTGGACCCTGAGCCTACTGAGTGGACCCTGAGCCTACTGAGTGGACCCTGAGCCTACTGAGTAGACCCTGAGCCTACTGAGTGGACTCTGAGCCTACTGAGTGGACCCTGAGCCTGGTTAGCTTGGTAAACTATCTTAATAGCTAACTGTGTCATGGCCGTATTACTGCTCATCCTCAGCTTGACCATGGAGCCTGATCAAAGGGCTGTCCTCCAGGGCTGCAGTCAAACAACATGGAGAAAAAACAAGGCTTTGTGGGTAATTAAAATGAAACAGAGGAACAGCCTTACAGAACCTAAAGGGAAAGACTCAGTCCAAGGTGATTATATGAGGGCCAGGGGACGGCAATTATCCAACCGTTCTCCGGTCTGTGGAATAAATCAAAGGAGAGAGGAGGCGGAGCGAGCTCTGGCTGTCCGGACGTAAACAAACATGGCGTCACTATCCTCTCCCACTCTCCCCTGGAGTGGGGCTACACCCGCTCCATTCAGGGCTGTCCCTGGCGTGCATCAGCTCCTCTCTTTCATCAGAGATCCTGAGCCTCTCGTCAGCAGAAAGCGTCCTCCTCTCCCAGCGCAGTCTCCTCTGAAATGGAGCCCTAACCCTAACCCCTAACGCTATCCCTAACGCTAACCCTAACGCTATCCCTAACCCTAACCCTAACCCTAACGCTAACGCTATCCCTGACCCTAACCCTAACCCTAACGCTAACCCTAACCCTAACCCTAACCCTAACCCTAACGCTAACGCTAACCCTAACGCTAACCCTAACACTAACGCTATCCCTTACCCTAACCCTAACCCTAACGCTAACCCTAACGCTAACCCTAACGCTATCCCTGACCCTAACCCTAACCCTAACCCTAACGCTAACCCTAACCCTAACGCTAACCCTAACCCTAACGCTAACCCTAACGCTAACGCTAACCCTAACGCTAACGCTAACCCTGAGATGAGTTGAGGAGGCGGTGTGGCCACGGCGGGGGAGTACGGCGGGCAGCTTCTTGTTGGGAGGGCGTCACCCTGACCTCTCCTTGGCGCTAACGTGTTGCCTGCTACTCGCGGCGGGTCAGGAGTCAGTGGGGCGGGCCTCCAGCCCAGTGCTGCACGCCGGCTGCTGATTGGAGAGGACTCGCTCCAATCAGAGTCTTCTGATTGGAGAGGATTCGCTAATGGATGAAGAGCAGAGATACCGAAGGGCGTACTCACACATGACGGGACACGCATGCACACATCATTACATAGCAACACACACACACACACCTACACACTCACACAGACAGACTCACACCTACACACACACACACACACACACACACACACACACCTACACACACACAGACACACACCTACACATACACACACACACCTGCACACACACACACGCACCTACACAAACGCACACACACACACCTACACAAACGCACACACACCTACGCATACACAAAAACCTATACACACACACACCTACACACACACACACACATCTACACACTAACAGACACCTACACCTACATACACACGCACACACACAAACGCACACACACAGACACCTAGTCACACACACACCTACACACACACACACACACACACACACACACACACACACACACACACACACAAACACACACACAAATACACTTACACACACACACCTACACACACACACACACAGACACCTACACACACCAGACAGACAGACAGACAGACAGACAGACAGACAGACAGACAGACAGACAGACCAACAACACCTAAACACTCACACACGTGGACATACATACATGCATGCATGTGTACGTACATACTTACAATTCAACTCATAACACCAACAATGATATCTGCCATGTGTAGTGTATCAGTATCTGGCGGTGTATGTGTACATTTAATACTCTGTTGAATCACTCGTATGCATTCAGGGCTGCTTGACCGGAGATGCAGCCACATGGCTTTGGGTAGAGCTTTGTGTCGGTAAGTACATCAAGCCAGGTGGAAGACAGCATGGGAGTCTGATGTCTGTCTGTCTGTCTGTCTGTCTGTCTGTCTGTCTGTCTGTCTGTCTGTCCGTCCGTCCGTCCGTCCGTCCGTCCGTCCGTCCGTCTGTCTGTCTGTCTGTAAGAGAAGTAGAGTTCATGAATTAGAAATCTTTCGTTTAGAGGTGAAAGAGCATCATATGTCTTGTGTATTGATTCCTCCACTGCTCACCTTAGATCACCGGCAGGATGTTGCCAGCGCTGCCTGGAGCCCGACGGCCCTCATGTGGAAGCAGGGAGGGAAGCCCAGAGTGATTAAGGAGGACTCAACCATGAACAGTTTGCTGTCACTTATTGATCACTGGGGAAGATCATTTAAATGACAACAATTAAACTGCACACTAAATGTGAAGGGTCTCTAAATAAATAAAAGATGAGCCAGAGCAAAGGGGAGGCACAATTAAAGACAACAAAACACAGCAATTTACATTAATTAGCATCTGTTTTTATTTGATGTAAATTAGGGCAATAAGGCAATTACGAATGCTGGCATTAGCAGACGTGTCTTCAGTCCCTAATAGCTGTTTCACTGCTGAACACGCTGGTGAAACACTAAGCAGGACTCAAGTCACAGAGCTTATGTCCTTCTCTCATTAAGTCATCAGCTCGTTTACCCAGGGTTAGCCACTTGGATCGGAACCATAGTCATTGTATACTATGGTTTCATTCAGAAAGCAAACAAAAGTCATACAATTAATGTTATAATTCTTTCTCTGATGTTCAGTGTTTCTCAAAATAGGTACTTCTAATATTGTTAAAGAAAAATTGTGAAGCTAAATCTGGCTCAAACAGGCTCAATCTTTACAATGAACGACAGAAATGAGATAGATAAATTAGCAGCCCTGGTTCCCAGCCTAACTGAGTGTTTGCATCACCCATTTAATCTTTACACCTAATAAAATACACCTACATTGTTTATATTCATTTTCCTTGATTTCCTCCCCAAAATGCCTTGTGCTGGTTAAAGGGATACTGAAAATGTTTGGTAAAGAATAGTTTGAGAGCTGCTTGTCTAGATCACAAGCATCCTTGCTTAACCGAGCAACAAATAGCAGGATGTGTAAACAGCGAGGAGTCCTGTAGCACGGGGCTGTCTGATCTCTGCAGTCACTCCCACGGAGACGGTTGGCGTGGAGACGGCCTTATGACCCTGCACCGATGGATGGGCGAAAAGCAACCGCTTCTCTGTTGCAGTCTATTTCGCCCTCCTCATGGTGTCTGAACACATTCATATTCTCAAGACCAAAGTCTGGAGATTAACATAAAACAATCCCTCTTAGTTATCAGCCTCTGGGTGTAAGGAGTGAGACTGACCCACGCGGTGACCACACACTAGATGCTGCCTTCTTCTTCAGAGTAACTCATCCATCCAGAGTCTTAAGGAAATGAGCTGTTTCCCCCGCATCCGCTCGAACTGTGTTTCATTATCCAGCGCCTCGCCCCGCCGTCGGACATGGCCACCGCAGAACTGTGTTTCATTATCCAGCGCCTCGCCCCGCCGTCGGACATGGCCACCGAAGAACTGTGTTTCATTATCCAGCGCCTCGCCCCGCCGTCGGACATGGCCACCGCAGAACTGTGTTTCATTATCCAGCGCCTCGCCCCGCCGTCGGACATGGCCACCGCAGAACTGTGTTTCATTATCCAGCGCCTCGCCCTGCCGTCGGACATGGCCACCGCAGAACTGTGTTTCATTATCCAGTGCCTCGCCCCGCCGCCGGACATGGCCACATGGCCGCCGTCGGACATGGCCACCGCAGAACCAGAGGTTTGATTCCCTGCCACTCACCCTCTGCTCTTTTCACCGTCACAAAATCTCATTTCCAGTCTTGTCTCACCAGCAGGTGTCTTTTCAAGTTGTCACAAGGGCTGTCAACTATTGTGACATTCAATTACTCCTGTGCCTGCCTACACCAGAGCCCAGGAGGTCATCCCATCTCTCCTCTGATTGGCCAATTTAACCTGGTCAAGAGAGCAGTCTGCAGAGGCTGAATCAAGATGATGAGCACATCTGACAGGAAGGCAGACGTCACCCATTGTGAACCGCTCCTGTGACCGATTCAGAGCTCTCTCTCTCTCTCTCTCTCTCTCTCCCTCTCTCTCTCTCTCTCTCCCTCTTCCTCTCTCTCGCTCTCTCTCGCTCTCTCTCTCTCTCTCTCCCTCTCTCTCTCTCTCTCTCCCTCTTCCTCTCTCTCGCTCTCTCTCGCTCTCTCTCCCTCGCTCGCTCTCCCTCGCTCGCTCTCTCTCGCTCTCTCTCCCTCGCTCTCTCTCCCTCTCCCTCTCTCTCGCTCTCTCTCGCTCTCTCTCTCCCTCGCTCTCTCTCGCTCTCTCTCTCTCTCTCTCACTCTCTCTCTCTCTCTCTCTCTCTCTCTCTCTCTCTCTCTCTCTACCTTTACAAATGTCTCAGCATCAGCATTCTGGTCGCTCCACACTGGCCATTAAGCACCATCTGAGGCTGCATTCTGAGGAGGCTTGATTTAGGCACAGCTTCATCTGTTATGAATGACATTGAAATGGTCACATTTAAAAGCTCAGTCATAATGCATTTTTCCTTTTGTATTATTTTGAGCATTCAATATTTAAAATGCTCAATGATTTTATGTTGAACAAATGTAATATTTGTTCTTCCAATCGACGAACAGAGTGAAAATGTGGTCACATCTCCTCTGTTTTAGCTTCATATTTGCAATGGCTTCCTGCCAATGCAGGATCGATACCAGATTGCATTCTAATAACGTTTGGAGCCAGACATGAGCTAGACACTGGTTTACAGGGAGGTTGCCCTCCCCGTATGAGCAAGGTAAACCCATGCTGTCCTTCATCAAAAAAAGAATAATAGCACAGATTATATAACCTTCGGTAATTTATTACTAGTTCATTGCATACGCTTTGTACCAAGGCTCCTTGCCCTTTTACATCCAGCTCCATTCCCTACTTCATAGGAAGGTGTTGATAAGCATTTATTTTTTCATTTTTAAAAAACAAAGTTTTTATTCAAAGAGTACAGATACAGAATAACGGACAAAGTGATATGCATCATGTAAGATTACCCTTTAGCTTTTTTGTCCCCCGCACCCCTAGTAAGCATTTCTAATCACCAGCGTGGCCAATATGTGTATTGTTAATTAACCAGGCTCCCATTGAAGACCATGAGAAAGCACCTGTTCTATGTTTGATATAACCTCATACTTACATCACATCTAAACAGTGGAGACAGTCAGAACCACACTTTGGTCTGTGTTTCTCTGTATTCTTTGATGTGTGTCAGGGTTACTGGTTACGGTTATACTGTGTCCTACAATAAATGACCTTCATCAAGTCTAGGCTCCTAAACTAAACCTCCATCTACTAGATAACACTTACACTATCCCAAACTAACCCTCCTACTACTAGCTGAGATAACACCTACACACTCCCAAACTAACCCTCCATCTACTAATTAACACCTACACACTCCCAAACTATACCTCCATCTACTAGATTACACCTACACACTCCCAAACTAACCCTCCACCTACTAATTAACACCTACACACTCCCAAACTAAACCTCCATCTACTAGATTACACCTACACACTCCCAAACTAAACCTCCATCCACTAGCTGAGATAACACCTACACACTCCCAAACTAACCCTCCATCCACTAGCGGAGATAACATCTAATCACTCACTTCCCAACGTTTCCAGATATCTTAATAGAAAACCGACGACGCATCATATTCTAAGGATCTGTGTTGTTACACCTTGTGTTCTTTAATAGTCCGAACACATTTTAGATTCAGAAAGCAGCATGAAGCTCTGGGTAATGTGCATCTCTCCACGGCCAGTAATGGAATAATGCTCACATATGGCACAGCGTGGAGCATAGCAAACCTCTCACAGCCCATAACCATCCCAACATCAGCTCTGAGAGGCTCCAGCGGAAAGAAGCACCATATTCAGTGGGAGTTTTGGGTCCTCATTCCTCGTCTTTTCATTCCCCACATTAGGCCCTAGTACCAACAGTAAAGCCTTATTCTAGATTTATCCAAGGATATCCTGTCATTGAAACGATTACTTACCCTTGTCTACCATGTCATTTTATGTTAGGTCATTTATGTCCTTTTTTATTTTATGGAGGGGGAGGGCAAGTCCTCCTGGTCCTACAAGCTGTGTGTGATGTACGTCCTTAAAGAACAGCTCCCCTATCTGCTGCTGTCCCCTCTTAGCCACAGACCTCCCTTCTTAACGGAGGAGGCAGCAGGCAGAGCTACGACAGCCTTGTGGAATACATTGACATCTGAGGCTGTGTTTGTTGAAGACCTTCTCCCACACACTTTGGTGGTGTGCCGTGACTTCTGTCGCTGAAGGACCCGAGTTACCATGCTCTGTACAATACGTCTGTATACTCAGACGTATGAGTCCACACTAGAATGGGTTGGACAGAGTGTTTACAGCTCCTCTCCCATCAGGGTCAGGAAACTAAGAAAGATTTTTTTTATTTAATTCCATCTACTTCCTTCATTCAGTTTGTTTTTATTCCTTTCATGTGTTGTGTTGTTTTTGTTTTAGTTATCAACTTTAAAACGATGTAAGCAGCATATAATTATTATGATTGGAATCATTTATATATATAGTGTCTTTTTGAATGTATCTTATCTTCAACCCTTCTCTCCCTTTTATGCATTAACTCATCTCAACCTTATATATACTTATTTATATTCTCCCTGTAATGAAACCATGTTGCTCTAAAACCCAAATGTACAACCCGTCCTCCACAGGCTCGGGTTGGCTCTGTGAGACGAGCCCGGCTCCAACCCGTCCTCCACAGGCTCGGGTTGGCTCTGTGAGACGAGCCCGGCTCCAACCCGTCCTCCACAGGCTCGGGTTGGCTCTGTGAGACGAGCCCGGCTCCATTTATTCCTCTCATTGCGGTGTTTCTTCTTCCCAAGGTTCTCAATGTCGCCCTTAAACAGAATTGATGTCCAGGCATGGTGGGGGAATCTAAGGAGCACTTTAAACCAGATACTGCTGCTCCAGCGCAGAGAGAGGCTGCTGTGGTGAATCTTAAATGGCTTCCAGGGACAGAGAGCAGGAGAGGGAAACCAAACCAAATGGAAGGTGACTACATGTGAGTCACAGCTCCTTTTGGCCTCAACACCTCCCGAAACCTTCTTGATTTAGTCCAAACATGTAACACTAAATCTGGCTCACTTTGTTCTTATATATATATATATATATATATATATATATATATATATATATATATATATATATATATATATATATATATATATATGCATGTTTCTCTTCCCATTTTAAATACATACATTGTTTTAAAAGACACTACAAATAATACAATACCATATAATACAATAACTTTATTTTACTATCCCTCATTTACAGTGGCGACGAGCATACACTCACAAATTTACAAGGATAACAATTATGATAAAATATATCTATAAAGTTGGTATACACAATATTGTATTGTAATTAATTAAGTGTGTGTGCGTGTGGATATATCAAGTAAAAGCCAACATTAATTATACAGAACACACATATGTACTGAATACAACACAATGCCAGGCATGGATTGTGATTCTCCAGCTTCCAGCATCACTGTTTTCATAATAATCCCCATATGCTGCCGTTTTATGGTGTAATATTATGGATTTGTTCTCCCTTTTGTTGTCTGTTTGACTGTTTTATTGTATGTCCCAGGTCACTGAGTTCTATTTACGTTGTAAACTGAATATCTTTCCTCATTCAAGAACAAATCATTGAGACGCATGAGAAGTTCTGGAACTTGAGACGTGTTTTCTCTCCCGTGCTTCGCCGCTCGCCGCTCTACGCTGTCAGGCTCCACTCGGGTTGTTTTCCCGGGGGATTCTCAGGGTATATCTCCGTGATGCGGTGACATTTGTAGGCGGATATTGCCATCCAAGATTTGCTCCAAGTAGAACTGTCTAATGGACCCGGCGGTCCCGAGGGAACCCTCAGCGCGCCAGAGAGCGACTCCTCTTTCAGGGGCCCGTTCAGGTCAGCGCTCAACGGACCTTAATCACATGTTGAGCCACATTCATGTATGAGGAGCAAGGGTCACCTCATAACCAGAATAACACGTGAAAGGGTGTTTAAAGGGGCAGTGTGTGGGATTAACGGCCTCTAGTGGTGAAGACGCAGAGTGGAAGCACCTGAATACCCCCCCCCCACCCCCCACCTCTCTGGATTCCAACAGAGGAGAGGATTATCTATATAGGTTTATTAATTATATTTAGTTATTTAGTCTGTTAAACTCTAGGTCTTAGCTCCAAGCAAGAATGTGATGATAGTGTTAAATTGTTCCTCGCTGTGGTTCTGTTATACAAGAATGTGTCGTCTCTCCGTCTCTCCTGTTCCCTTCCTCCTTCCGTGTGTGTGTGTGTGTGTGTGTGTGTGTGTGTGTGTGTGTGTGTGTGTGTGTGTGTGTGTGTGTTTGTGTGTGTGTGTGTGTGTGTGTGTGTGTGTGTGTGTGTGTGTGTGTGTGTGTGTGTGTGTGTGTGTGTGTGTGTGTGTGTGTGTGTGTGTGTGTGTGTGTGTTCATATAGCTCCGTCTCTAATCCGTTGTGTTGTCAGTCTCTTCACTCGACCCACGGCAGGAAGGCGTTGTTTAGGAGACAGAGAGAGTCTCCGACTGGCTGAGAGCTGCATGTTCCTCCAGCAGACAGGAGACAGATATGAGCAGCATGCTGGGATTGAATATTAACAATAAACATGAATCTCCCCACACACAAAAATATATAGTTTTCTCTCTACCTGAACGCTCTTTTTCTCTTCTGAGGTTAATATTCAACCAAGTCTCATGGAAATACGTGACACTGTCATGTCATTTAATGTATTCATTCAGGATCTAGGACAGGTCATTTAGAAATGTTCGTGCCAAAAAGCAAACATTTCTAACAATATGACTTTTGACAATTCACGGAAATATTTAATGCAGGTGCGCTGCTCTGTAGGCAAACTGCGACAGAAAAAAGGTAGCTGCTTCATCTCTTCTTCTTAGAATGAGTTTGAAATTTGTGCTTTATGGCACGAAAAATGTACGTGTCCCAGATCACGAATTAATGGATTAAATGACGTGACGTGACAGTGTCACGTATTTCTGTGAGATTGGGTTGTAATATTGATGTCCTAAATAAGGCAAGGCAACTTGATTTATATTGCACTTTTCATACAAGATGCAGACACAAAGTGCTTCATATAGAAGCATCGTCGTACAATAAAATTAAAACCACAATTGTATGGTGCTCTTTTCTTACTCCGTCTGCAAATAATGAGATGAAAAGTCCAAGAGTCAATACTCTAGTTGTTCTTAACGGATGATGCACAGGCTGTAAGCCTCTGTTAAGGCTGATGACCGCAAGTGGACCCAATCAGCAATCAGGTGGAACCAGCCTCCATGTGCATCAGTCTGCACTCTGTCCTGTTGCTCACTTTCAGCCTCGCTTACGGACTGTTGTCCAGGACTGAGAGCTCTGCCAGTGCACTTTGTTCTAGAGAAGGGTTTTCTCTGGTGTTTGTGTAGAGAGGTAGGTTAGTCTAGCCTGCAGGTCTTAGTTTGGGAGTTGTTAGTGGGGATCATTCTGGTTGCTTTGGCCTTGGCTCCCCTGAAGATATTGGGACCTAATCAACCTTTCTTTGATCAGTGTCTGGTTGTCTAGCGTCATTTTGATCCCTTTCTGCTGACCTCCCTACTGTGTGTCTCCATGTAGGTCGTAACACTAAGGACGGGCCCCACAGTGGAGCAGGGCCTAAGGACGGGCCCCAGAGGACTGGAAGGAGCAGGGCCTAAGGACGGGCCCCACAGTGGAGCAGTGTGTGTGTGTGTGTGTGTGTGTGTGTGTGTGTGTGTGTGTGTGTGTGTGTCTGTGTGTGTGTGTGTGTGTGTGTGTGTGTGTGTGTGTGTGTGTGTGCGCACGCACATGGGCGCGTGCAAGTGCGCAAACGTGGGGCTAGAGCAAGTGGGGATTGTGACACAGCAACTGTGGAAATCAAACCAATTATTTGTTGTGAAGTGAGGTATATTTTGTTGGCTTTTGTTTTGGTTGATGGGATTCACAGGTGGCAGCGGCGGCTGTGTGTGTGTATGTGTGTGTGTGTGTGTGTGTGTGTGTGTGTGTGTGTGTGTGTGTGCGTGCGTGCGTGCGTGCGTGCGTGCGTGCGTGCGTGCGTGCGTGCGTGCGTGCGTGCGTGCGTGCGTGCGTGCGTGCGTGCGTGCGTGCGTGCGTGCGCGTGCGTGTGTGCGCTCGGAGCCCGGCTGAGCTCCATTGCAGGTGAATACACTCAGAGGGGGAGGGGCCAGCCTCACTCTATCCCCCGCTGACGGGTGCACGGGGGACACACACACATACATGTATGTGCGTACAGAAACACCACAGAGTGGCCCTATGTGTGTGTAATGGAGGCGGCCTCAGTGGACGAACACGCCCCTCTTAAGGGATTCAGGGCTCTGGGCGTCCCTAACCCTAACCCTAACCCTAACCCTAACAGGACCCAGGGTGTCCACGCCCAGTGATTCAGTCTGTTCATACCACTGGACTACTGCTGAGGTAGGGACCTGTCTCACTGTCTCCTGCTCAGGCTCCCAAAGTACAAATATAATATTTTATATATTTTATATAAATAAAATAAAACTTTGGCCAAAAAATGATTTTAAGGGGGTGGAGGAGTTAAGGGGGCTCCGGAGTTAAGGGGAGTGGTGGAGTTACGGGGGGCTAAGTTAATCAGGGTCTGCAGACGTTACCACAGGACCCATTAGTCCTGCAGCCGGAAGGGGCAGGGCCTCGGCACAGCAGAGGTGTGCCCCCACCGCCTCCCCTCCTCGTTAATTAATCAGCTTTATCAATTATCTGAACTGAAAGTGAGCACATTTTGGTTTCCCTGAAGGGAATCCCAATGGTTTTTCTGTGATATTATATTAACCAAAGCTGTTTTATTGTGTAAGAGAATGAGATCATAATGAGGGCAGCTTAATGACTGATCACACTGAACACTTTAACCGCTTAGGGAGGCTCTTTTTTCGGATGTCTTCAATAAGAACGTAATGTTTTTGGTTTAAAAGTAGATGTTCCTTTTCCGTAATTTTTTGGAGGTTGTCGACATCAATGAATGATCAAAAGGCACAAGGTTCTTCTCTTGCTTTAAGAAGTGTCCAGCATTCAGCAGATTTTATACCTTTGGTCACAGTCCAGGCAAACGGCGACAAAAGTGTAACAAAGACACAGAGATGGTCTGTTGCTTTGTTCACCCAGAATCCATCCTTACAATGGACTCACCAATCGTATGTCCCCCTTAAACATCTACGGTATATCAAGTATTGTCACTTTGGAGGGTTCCATTGAAGCCGAACATCGATAAGGCCTAATCTCCGTGCAACAGTAGACAAGCCATTCAACTCTCTCCCTTCCTCAACACTTGGAGAGATATGGCGATTGTAACATACAAGTTTTTCCTACACATTGAAATTCAACAGTTTTTGTAATTAACTGTTACTAAGGCCTTTCTCTCAGAATGACGTTGGCACGTTTAAAACATTGAAGTCACGCTGAATTGGCCATGAAATCATGCAGCACTGAATCACAGATGAGGCCAAGATAACGGTCTGGTTTGATGGCTGTGATGCGGATGACCCCTGCTCGCTCGCCTTATTATCTCCTCTCCTCTGATGAAGCAACACTCTGTCTTCCTCCAGGGAGGCACGCTATGTTTGATGGGACTTTTATGCAGCATATGTATATTTGATAACCAGCTAAGATATTAATATTCACCAAAAAAAGTCCAGAAGGGATTTAGTTCCTCATAAAAACTAAGAAGAAGGCAGATCCGAAAGACACCACCTCTGAATATAAGAGTGGACTCATGGCTGAAGCTCATCCGTCCGATGTCAGTACAGAATCACTATCATCATGTTACAGAGGGTCATTGGTACCCAGCGGTCGCAGAGCCTCAGAGATCAGCCCAACAAGAGGAAAAGGGTCTGAACCGTTGGATGTGGTCACAGCTGGGGTAGGGTCTGCGGCCTCGATTCAGACTCCAGGATTTAGAAAACGGCTTCAACATCCATCTTGTTGCAACAACACATAGCTAATAAACCAACCAGAGAGAGGTTTGGGATATTCTGGATGTATGATTTGGTATAAGAGATGACGATTGAGCCTGGCCTTTGTTGGCCACCCTGAGGCGAAAGAATGAATCCCATATATCAGACCCTCCAACAACACAATGAAGCAAGGTGAACTCATAGGGGAGCTTGTT
This sequence comes from Gadus morhua, assembly GCF_902167405.1. Classification (NCBI taxonomy): domain Eukaryota; kingdom Metazoa; phylum Chordata; class Actinopteri; order Gadiformes; family Gadidae; genus Gadus; species Gadus morhua. Next base: position 444,863 of record NC_044061.1, on the reverse strand, counting down.
TACTGATTACACTGGAAAGGTTTGGTGGTGATTAGCTCCATTAAAATACAATTGATTTGGAAGTTCATAGTACCAATACAGTGATTGGATAGTAAATTATGTGTTTTACCATGACCTATTTAGTGGCTAATGCGATTAAAAACCATACAAACATCCAACGGTTCTCAGTGCATTGAGCTAAAGGTTAGCTCAGTGCATTGTGCTATAGGTTGCCTCATTGCATTAAGCTACAAGTTAGCTCAGTGCATTGAGCTACGGGTTAGCTCATTGCATTGAGCTATAGGTTGCCTCAGTGCATTGAGGTATAGGTTACCCCCATACAATGAGCTATAGGTTAGCTCTGTGCATTGAGCTATATGATGGCTCAGTGCATAGAGCTATAGGTTAGCTCAGGCCATTGAGCTATAGTATAGCTCAGTGCATTGAGCTATAGGTTAGCTCAGGCCATTGAGCTATAGTATAGCTTAGTGCATAGAGCTATAGGTTAGCTCAGGCCATTGAGCTATGGGCTTGCTTGTATGCTGCAAGTTTGATTTTGCATTTGTTAGAGTCAAATAATCGTAGCAGGTCTGGCCTATGTACACTAAGACGATGTACACGTGATAATAGGCTGACTTTGTTTCCAGCGAAATATTTGCAAAAAGGTTTTCAGTAATGCATAATAGATAATGTTTCCGTACTGCACAGTGTTCTTGCAGCAAAGTAAAGCTCACAACGTTGATCTATTAGAGTATTGTTGCATTTTGCATTTTTAATATCATGTTTATGAAAAGTTTTGGCAGAAAGGCCTTGAAGACCTACAGACAGCAGCACTGGGAGTGCAGCTCTGTCTTAGAGTTCAGCTCAAAATAACCATTCACATACAGAATACAAACAAATGGAGCACTAACCAACCCATGTGAACTGGATCGCCAGACCTTTAGGATCACTCACCAACCCATATGGGTGAGGGTTAGGGTTAGTGGGCCACCACTAAAGGCAGTAACCACCACTGAGGCAGAGTGCTGGAGGAAGTGGTCCTGTCATCAGAATCATGTTCAGTGCTCAGCACAGAATCCCCCTCTTCCAGTACATGCTGACGGGAGCCGATGAACACTCATTCTCATGAATGTTCAATGAGACCTAGAAAGGCAGGCCTTAGCGCTAATACAGATACTAATCACTTGCTAGAGGGATCGGGACTTCTGATTGGCTGAGAGTTAATTGGTGCAGGAGATCCAAGAGGAGAAGAAGGAAGAGGAAGGAAGCATGAAGCAGCTTTGAGCTCCACTATAGTGCTATATACTGTATACATACACAATACAGCTAAATATATACACTATAGTGCTATGTATATACACTATATATATATATATATATATATATATATATATATATACTGTATATATATATATATATATATATATATATATATATATATATATATATATATATACATATGTATGTAGTGGGCCAGTGGGTGTGGGGCTTCCACGCTACCAAGTCGGATAGATAAACTGACACAACACAGAGAGCAGTTCCAGTGCAGAATGGTTCATGGGTGGGAGAAGGGTCGTCCTCCTCTTCTATGATACAGTCCAACACCTTCCACCTATCTCTTTCCCTCAGGCCGTTCCGTGCTTCCAGGCGATCACACAGATCCTGCCTGTCCTGTGCTAGCTCTAGCCCTAGCCCTAGCCCTAGCCCTAGCCCTAGACCTAGCCCTAGCCCTAGCCCTAGCCCTAGCCCTAGACCTAGACCTAGCCCTAGACCTAGCCCTAGCCCTAGCCCTAGCGCCAGCTCTAGCCCTAGCCCTAGCCCTAGCCCTAGCCCTAGACCTAGCCCTAGCCCTAGACCTAGCCCTAGCCCTAGCCCTAGCCCTAGCCCTAGACCTAGACCTAGCCCTAGCCCTAGCCCTAGACCTAGCGCGAGCCCTAGCCCTAGCCCTAACCCTAGCGCCAGCTCTAGAACCAGTTCCCACTTCCCCTCCACAAGCACCCCTGGTTAACGATCCTCAGGCTTGCCTCGTTAACAGGAGGCAGTCCATGTAAGGCTTGGGGGTGGAGCCAGCAGGTTGCCAGACCTACCACTCCCCTCACTCCTCCCTGGCGTCTGCCACAATACATATACCTGTATATATATATATATATACACACTATAGAGATACACTATAGAACTATATGCATACACTATAGAGCTATACATACATACTAAAGAGCTATGTATATATACACTATAGATATAGATATATATATATATTCTATAGAGATAAACTATAGAGCTATATATACACTATAGAGTAATATACATACACTATAGAGCTATATATACATGCATGAAAGAGATATATACACTATAGAGCTATACGCTATAGAGATACCCTA